>NC_056482.1:16136849-16436849 GCF_008729295.1 Plectropomus leopardus
TCAACACGACAAAATGTAGATTAAATTAAAAAAGAAAAACTGCAAAATTAAAGAAAAAAAAACTTCGTAAGCATGGCTGCTTGTTGGGGGGTTTGTGGGCTTTGCCTGAATAAGCACTGGAACTTTCCAGCATTTCTTTTCCTTTTTATTTATTTTTTGTCTGTGTTGTTTTCTCAGTATTGCAATGCATCACTTGACATTACCCAAGCAAGTTTGAGCTGCAGCGCATCAGCTGAAAGCAATTTGGTCCGGAGCGCAGCTGCCAGGCGGATAAGACTTTCCTTCTTTTCGTTTACTTTGAAATGTTCCTTTTTTTTTTCAACATCCAAAATACACAAGGCAGCCAAATTGCTGACATGTGTGAGAGGGGCAGCGAGACTCCTGCATTCTTTCATGCCCCACTATGCAAAACTCCACATTGTTTATTTAAAGAACACTGAACACTTTAGCACTATTAAGAAACATGTCATATAGTAAACTAAAGGTTTCCTCTCAGGAAAAATCCCTGTCAGTTTATTTTTCTTTTGCAAAACGTTATTTTAGTTTTGACTCACAAACTGACTGCATTCACAATTAAGCAACAGTGTAGTGCGGGACGCTAACGGGCTCAGTAAACCTGGAAGTGGTGTGATTATTTATGTGTTGAGGCGTGGACGTGTGAGATGGGAGGACTGGACTGTCTCTTTCTCACTCCCTCATAATGACCCAAACAAGACAAACAGGCCTGAGAGGTGAGAAAAGGTGGTGTTTTTCATTATTTTTAGCTGTTTTGTCTGCCTAACTTTAAACTAAACACATCAGATTCAAAGCACGCCATGATTAACAGTCTCTGAGAAGATATGCTTGGGCTGCAGCCTCAGCGAGCAACATGTTTCCAGGAAAAAACAAAACATGATTCAATGCGGCCTCAACACCTACGGCAATGAAATTTAGCTCTCCCAATGGCTCATTGTGGACTGCAGTCAATTAGAGAGTTTGCTTTTATGCATGATGGGGTTGAGAGAGAAATTAAAGCTGACAAGTGAGGACCGTACTCTGACACACTGCGATCTGAGTGGAAAGAAAAGAGCAAGACAGAGGGGATGTAAGGTCTGAGAGACACAGACAAGGAAAAACCTGACATGTAAACCCGGGACGACAGCCAGAAGAGAGGCTGTGCGTCAGTGTAGGCGAGGTGGTGGGTGGGGAGGAGGGCGTGGAGGGAGGGAAAGAGGCTTTCAGAGAGAGAGACGGGAGGGCCCGTTTGTGAGTGATAGCCCACCAGGGCCTCGGAGCGGCCTAACACTGGGAACAGCTAACCTACCTTGACATGTGTAGGAAACCCAAGACTCTCTGAGCCCTCTGTCAGATAGGAGCCACCCAGAGGAGCCCTGCCACAACTGTGCAGCCCGAGCCCCTGTGCGTCCTTTTTAACTAGCTTTGTTTAGATGAGCGCACGGCGGAGGAATGCTTTAGTATACCTTGCACAAACCACAAGCACAACAGCATTAGAGCGACACTGGTTTCCCAGCGCTTGGGAATAAGTCAACTTTGGCTACTAGCGGGATTATAACTGCTGGCTGGAGTTAAGTGTGTGTGTGTGTGTGTGTGTGTGTGTGTGTGTGTGTGTCTGCTCTGTGCACTGTGAGCGTGTATGTACGGATATATCCTTCAGTAAAAGTCCCTTTGATGCTGTAATACTGTGAGGAAGATAATAGTTGACAAGAGTAAAGTGACTCCTCACTCCTCAGCACAGTAGACCTGAGAGCTGAGACTTGGACATGAGCTGGACTTGTCTGCAGTGAGACTTGACTCACTTGAGACTCGGCTGCCATAATTAATTTAATTGAAGAGTTTACAGCAGAGGGTTTCGAGTTTTAAGTTATGGCGTAGTAAATAAGACAATATTGGGCAGACACTGCACTGAGAGCTACACAGCTGGGGTATTTAATTATTGAGGCAATGCACTGAATGGACTTAAAACTGCGAGCCCTACTTTTCTTTGAAATCTTAAGAGAAAAAAAACAACATAAAACCACCGTAAGTTGCATCAACTGCATTACAACCTCATCTGTCAATAACAGACAAGGGAATTTATGTTCTCGAATTTTAAAAATAATGACATAAAAAGACCAATTAACATCACTCAGTTCTCACTGAATGAAGAGCACAGTAAAACTAACTATGGCTGGTGTTGGGCAGACTGACTCACTAGGCGGATTTACATTAACCCTCAAATTGCACAAATTGGAAATTGCGAATATAAAACATGCTTAATGGAAACAAGTCAATTAAAAAAAACAACTCCCATTTATCACAAAAAGGTTTTTATGTGTGCATAAGGTAGTATTTCAGGCGATCCAATAAAGCCTTATTTTGCAAAACTGTAATGGGAAAACTTTTTTTGTTTTAATAAGTAACTTGATGCTATGACTATACACTTGTCATTATGAACTGGCTCCCTCTGGCATGATGCAGCAGGCATTTCAAGAGGTGTTATTGCATCGCATAACTTTTCAAAAGTTGAGTGGATCATCTGGATGTTTTGAATGAACAATTCCTCTGTAAAATAGTGGACTACAACATCCCAGAAATCCCTCACACGTGGCCACTTCCACATATAAAGGGCTTGCCTTTCCATTATCGCTCGCATAACACAACTGCGTCGCCTTCAATTGGAAATAATGACGGCCAGTGCGGTGGCTGCTAAAAATAAAAGTGCTAATGTTTTCACATCCATCGCCATGCTTCTTGGAATGTTATCGTGAGAAGAGAAATGAATAACATTGTGAAAAAAATCACATAACATCACTCAATGGAAATGTAGTCATCTCGCAACTGTGTTTTATCGACATTTCGAAATCATCGCTTAATTCTGTTATGGAAACCCACCTACTGTCACACTGTACTTTCAAGGGAGCTCACTTTTTTACAACGGTGGGGGGCTAAAAAAGTGGACTGACTGTGACAGTGGTTGCAAACATGAATGACTGTAAGCAGATAGATCTATTTGCTTTAAGTCAGCACTTCTGAGATACATAATGAGTTAATGATCACCTCTACACAGGTATCAAAACCAAACATCACAGTATAATACTTGATGGCATCTGCATGCACGCAAGTATTTTTATAAAAGTGCATTAGTGATGACTCATCCTCATGCAAGAATCATTCATTCATAAATCACAATTTTTCAATTTTGCAGGAAGAAGCATATTGTCAGTATATTGCAGACTCACCAAAATTTCACAAATGATGTTTTCTTGGGAGCTTACTGTATGTCTCAGTAAGAGGAACTAAGCTCCACCTGGCTCCCCTGTAGTTTGCACCCTGCTGCCATGACTTAAAGAGAACAGAGCCATCGTTAATGTCATTAGTGACACCTGTGCTTTTCCTACTGTGTGCAGTCAAAATGTTTACTGTGAGAAAGAACAAGTCCTAAGCTTTTAGCTATTAATCATTTTAGTACACCACATAGAAAGTATTGGAGCAAAACCTTAAATTGTTGGGTTGGTTTTTTTTTTTCAACTTTTTCCTTTTTTACTCGATTTGATGAAAGCTAACAGAGTAACATCAATTAAAGATTTTTTTTTACTTTTGCCTTTATTTTATAGGACAGCTTAAGTGTGAAAGTGGGATAGAGAGGGGTTGACATGCAGCTAAGGGCTGCAGGTCAGAGTCAAACCTGTAGCTGCTGTGGCGAGGACACAGCCTCTGTAGACGGGGCACCCGCTCTACCAACTGAGCTACTGCGGTAACAATAATCAAAAGAATAAAAACATATCATGTTATTATAGGAAGTGTGTTGTAGCATATTTTATTGGTCATAAGTCCACAGTAAAAAAAATATTAAATAAATACTTTTTTCTTTTCAAGGAGCACAGCAAGACAAATGCACACACTGAACTGGATAAATAAGTCAAAGGAAAGAATGAGTAACGGGCAGATGTGCATACACACTATTTGGCTGAGGACAGCACTGAAACACAGTCTGAGATAAAGCAAATGACGACATTATGAAAGAGAGGAGAGGAGAGGAGAGGAAAGGAGAGGAGAGGAGAGGACGAGGAGAGGACGAGGGGAAGAAAAAAGATTGGAAGTTGGCACGCAGGGAGAAGCAGTCTGCGGTAGACTTGTAAATAGCCGGAGGGACAGAGGGATGGAGGAATGGAGCTATCAGCAGAGAAGTGATGAAGGTCTGGGATCAGGCCAAGATAAACACAGGCCAGCCCAGAAGGAGCTGCAGCACCGCACACACACACACGCACACATGCACGCATTTAAACACACACACGTATGAATGTTACTCACACATACATGTAAAAAACGCACAAACATACAAACACTTAAGGCTGCGAGGAGCACTTTATATTCATCATACATCCACATCCAACACATGTACACAAACACACTCATGCATGCACACACATGCCTGCAGACAAATAAACAGTGCACTGTATGGCTCCCAGACCACAACTCCTTGAGTGTTAAGCTGTGTGACAACAGCCTGAGCTGTCATTTAGACATCTCGTTTCATCACATACTTCACTTTAGTCCATTTGCTAAGATACCACAGAATAAACACACAGTGAAAAGAGATGACCGGAGTTTTATTTCTTTAACGTGGAATAGGCAGAGTTAGTTGAGCCCTCAGAAAACCTGTCTTAATGTCTTGGTGGAACCATTTTATGAGCACCTATTATGCTTTTACTTATTTTATGTCATATGTTGTTGTATATGTATAATTTTATGTCATATGTTGTTGTATATGTATATGTTCATAATAAACTCGGCCAGAGTTTGAAGTAATGAGGTAAACATATGTAAAAGTAATCCCGGCTTCAGAACGTTCTGAATATTCTGTTTCCAACTTTTTATTTTTTACTTTCGAGAAAAGCTGATGTCAGCTCATGATGGATTTTTTAATATGGTCATCTGCTCTAGGCACATTACTGCAAGTGTTTACAATATGTAGCCCACTACTACACTACTATGCAGCTACATGCTTATATCAGGGAAACATGTGATCTTCTTTTCAGTTGTGGTTGAAACATGTCAAGTTGAGAAGATTTTAGTTTAAAAGCTTTTACAGGTGATTTTTTATTTTATATTTTTTATGGTAGAAAGTGCCGCTATACGCCAACCAATCAGAGCAGACTGAGCTTTTTCAGGAGGGGGACTTAAGAGACAGCCGCTTAAACAGAGCATCTGAGACAGATGGTGAAAACGTGTTCAAAAACAGACAGTAGAAGAAAACAAAGTGATTTTTTGAACATAAAAGCATGTAAACATGTTTTTGTAGAAACCCAAAACACAAGTATGAACCTGAAAATGAGCACAATAGGTCCCTGTTAAGATACTTTTTGTAAATATCATGTATTCTTAAACACAAAAACATCAGCTGTGTCCTCACCACAACTCCCTCATGGTAGGGAAATATTTGTCCCTATTTGTTAATGTGCGTGCTTGCATGTGTCTTTTCTGCTACGCATTTGTTCAAGTGTGTTTATCTGCAAGCACATGTCAGTGTGTTTCACCGTTTGTCCGTGAGTGTGTGACTGAGCTTCATTAATGTGCTGTGAAGCGAGAGCTCTCCTGCTGTGTCTTGTCTTTGACCAACTAACACCTTGAGTGAAACCTTAAATTTTGCTAAATGTTATCTTAAGCGCAGCATTCAGAGGCGTTTGGCAAAACTGCTGCCTGAAAGAGCGGCTGTGAAGCGTGTCTGGCTGGAATGCAAAACACAAGTCATGGTCATCACTCTGTCACCATACAGATATACGCTTTGAGGACCTATGGTCTCTCTCTCTGTGTGTGTGTGTGTGTGTGTGTGTGTGTGTAATTTTCTTTCTGATGAATTTCGGCAAGGCCCTTAATCTCAGTTTCTGTGTGAATATCTTGGTGTGTAGCAGGAGTATTCATGAAGATAATCCATTGACATAAATAAAAATAGAGTAGAAGTTATATAAAGCTATAATCAATATTATTTAAAATAACAAAGAACAGTAGCCAGACAAATCTCCACAGCACTGTGCCGATGCTTGAAAAAGGTCTGGAATCACCATATTACTAATCTGCTATAAGGGGAAAACAGTCTGGATTATTTGTGTTTCCCTAAACCAATCACAGTCATGGGTGGGGCTAAACCCAGGATGGTATTACAAAATAGTGTCGTGAACAAATACAGTGACAGGGCTATCTGTTAGCATCACACACCTAACATTACCTAATGGTTATTAATGGGTTTAATGAGAGGAGAGCCATTTCGGTATGGCTTAATTAGCTAAATTAGAATTGTTTTACTCAATTTAGGTGACTGGTTTCCAACTGGTAGGCCGCGGTCCAAAAGTGAGTTGTTGGTCCATTCTGAATGGACTGCAGGTGACTTGTGAAAGTGTCAAGATTGTAAAAAAAAAAAAAAAAAGTGTAAAGTGTTTTTCTTCTGTTTATTCTTGCAATGTGTTTGGTTTCTTTGTGTTCTATGCCAACGTGTTGTTTACATTTTGTGAAATAAAACTGAATATGTGGTCATTTTGTGTGGGCCTTGAATTAATAAATAAGAAGAAATCCGGACCCTGTGACTGGACCAGTTGGGAATGATTTAGGTCTTTACAACAGTTCACCGAAAGAGCAAAGTGGGCATGCCTTATAACACGATCCAAATCATCCATAATTATCTCAGAATTTGTGCACAGTCTTGGCTCTCCCCTGGTGAGTTTTGCATTATCATTATCAAAACAGCTAAACTTCTGCTTGAATAAAAGAGGCATTAGGAATGCAGCAAACAGCTTTATAAACACAAATCTGTTTTTTTTGGCTTTTAAGACATACATTTCTCCTACTTTCTTTCTTATCTAATTCCCTTCAACATCTCTGACTTTGTCAACAGTGAGATTGCTTACACGCCTGGATACATCAAAAAGTGGCAAGGCAACATTCATTAGGATATCCTCACACAATATGTGGTGGTGTTTTTACACTGTTGAGATGTTCTGTCTCGTGTAAATGTGCCTGCATGTCTCTCCTCAGAAAACACAAAGATTAAAAACAAACAATGTCTGCCACGTAAGTGAGCACATGTGCATGTGTGTGAGTGTGTTTACCCTTTTGAAGCTTGCAGATTATCAGTCTCCATGAGTGCTGGCCGTGGATGCAGTGGTGGCACTTTGTGGTTGTGTGTTTTAGACATGGAGCAACCTGCATGGCAGTTCAAAGCCACCCTGTGCAGAGTGAAGGGATGAGAGGAGACATGAAAGCAGCACTTGACAACGTGGACAGTCTGAAGATCACAGAGTGAAATGCAACATAAACAAATCAAACACACCTACATTTTGGAGTTTGTAAAATCAAGTGCACCCACATGTTGGTGGCTCTTAATGGTATAGATGGAGCAGACGTCTCATGGAAGAGAAGTGTACTACAGTGTTGACTTATTCTAGAGGATTTCTTACACTATAAGCATGATTATCTATCTTTTTTTAAATAGACCAATTACTAAAAAGTTGCTATGGAATAAATAATTGTGCACTGACAATCCCAGCTGATAAAAACTGACTGTTGAACTTAAGAAATGTTTTCCATGTCTCCTTAACTTTATCTTTAGTCTCAAAAAATGGTGAATTGATGGAAACAAAAAGCATTATCTCGCAGCTTTGACTGCTGCTCATCCCCACTTCAAACATGAATTTTATTATGTCCAACCTGACGCAGAACAATGGGAATATTGACAGTCATGTGTTATGAACAAGCCAGGTTGTTTGAGTATTTTAGCGCGTTTCTCTCCCAGGCGGGCTGTTGCTTTGTGAAAACGGCGTATTGTATTTCTTTCCTGTGCCAGAGCCCGTTTCCTGTGGCGGTGCCGTGTCAAACGATGACCCCCTGCTTCCTGCAAGTCGCATGGAGACAGGTCTGCCACGAGCCCTGGGGCCTCACCACCAGCCACTGAACAACCTCCGAGCCCCCCCACTCTGTCTGTCTGCTTTCAAGTCCCCAACTTGCCCTTGAATCACACTTTTTCTAGCTGTCTTGTGTGTATTTACATCCCTTTATTATTTCATCTCACTCCAATTCCCTTTATCCCTCTCCCATCCAATTTGTTCTTCCCCTTCTTCAATATTTTCTTATTTGTGACCTTGTGTGTCCTCCTCCATGTTTCCCCCTATCCACACCTCCTTTCCTCTTAGCATCCCTCCTTCCCTCCTTCCTTTGTCCTGCTGTCCAGGTCAGAAGAGGGTCTATCAGGCGTTTCCTGTGCAAGCTGCAGGTCCAGACCACACCTTGTGAGGGGATTTCTGCAACTACCATCAGTGACGCACTACAGCATACATACTTGGTGCTACTGTACACACTGAAAACATATATGGTTGTTTTTGGCATGCTGAAATGTCGTCTGTGGGATAAAAAGAAATGTGTGGGAAAAATGTTGAAAAGACGCAGTATTGAAAATGCTTTCAACTGCAATTATATCGATGCTCCATCTAGAGTAAGCCCAAACAAAAAAAGTGTATTTTTACATTTTCTGAATAGAAAATCACAATGACCATCAGCGGATAGTTGTTGGCCTCCCTTATAAGTCAAGTCTCTGTGTTTTTGTGCACTGAAACAAGACGTTTTTATATCATATGCAAACACCCTAAGGCCACATTTCAGCTTGAGTATGAGAAAGCTGTCAAATCATGCATTAATATTAGTCCCCAAAGAAATCAACCACATGGCACATAGGTTACTGACTCAACCTGCCTGATATTTGTAGTAGAGCATGTGAAATCACAACCACTAGTATAGATTTTTGACGTGTGTGCTGGAACAAACTGTAAGCTTTTATGGTAGCTTACACTTAAACTTTGATCTTGGACAATGTCCCGGTGGTACGTGAATGCATGTGTGCATGTATTGGCACAGTCTGCTATGTTCCACAGGCCAGCATGTCTTTGAATTGTCATCTCCTTCAATTCAAGGTCACGAGTACACACGCGTGCCGGCAGCAATAACACACTTCGCCGTGGATCTCCAAAATGACTCCTGTAGTCTTCTTCCAGTCCGGGTCAGAGGCAGGAAGTGAGCTGGGAGAAAAGGAGGAAGCAGAAGCAGCTCTCTCTGGCTGCAGGTAGTGACCCTGAACCTTGACCTCCAACCTCAGCCTCCATCAGTCTGACAATACACACTCTGACAAAACGCAGATGTGCAAACACGGCAGCGTTGCCTAGAATTTTCCAGATATTGAAAGAACTGTGTCTGGCAGTCTCAAGCCTCTAAACAGCTGATCTTTCCAGCACTTTGAAATGGAGTATAAATCTAAGCAACCAAGTCCTTCATAGATCAATAAAGACATTAAAGTCCATAATTATAATTTACTTTTTTATTATTTGACAACAACAATAACAGCATGTTGCATTTGTTCACTCATTACATTTACAGAAGTGGTCAGGAAAGCTGGATTCATGGAGTTTGTTCACACAATCATCCATCCTTCCTTCCTTTATCGAACTGTTTGACGATGCTGGAGGAACATCTGATGAAGAGACTGTTACGTCATAAACCCTGTCCAAAACACAACCCTTAGACCTGTACCCGAGAGATTTAAACCTTTTAAAGTATCAATGATGTCTCAATGGTCGCAGAAGCTGTTTTTGGACAGAGCCCATGCCTTTGGGAGGTGACGGACTTTCTGGAGCGGCCTCACCAGTTCCAGAAGAATAACCTGCTGCCATGTTTTGAAGGCTCCAGTTTACCCTCGATGGGTGGGTTGGGCTCTGGACGTGGTCTAGAATGGTAGGGGTTCTCAGGGAGGGGCCGCGTGGTGGCCACTTTAGTCACCTGAGAAAGAAAAGGAACATGGACCCCATGACTTTTCACAAACATGGTGTACAACGTGTATATTGTGTCCATATCTGACTAGACAGTAAAACTCTATGAGCTCAACACTGATAAAAACTGAGAGATCTAATAATCAAAGAATGAGTGAACAGACCTTACTATTGTAAAGCAGGGTTAAAAACCAGTAGATTGTCGAGTTAAAAAACTGTTTTAGTTTTTTCTGAATAAAACCCAGCATACTCTTTGTACCATACACCTCAGAGGTTTTTTTTCACATGGGGTGACATTCCTCCTGTGCCTTGAACTGCTGAAACCTTTTCCATTCTCCTCTACCTGTTCCAGCTCTTCCCGATCATGACTTGCGTCCTCTCTGCTCTTCTTTATCTGGCTCATCCCTAATATCTATTTTTTCCCCTCCTTTGTGCTCTCTTTAAGACTTCTGGATCTGATCTGTCTCTTCTTTATTCTCTCTCTTTGTTCTGGACATGCTCTTGTCTTTCTCTCAGCCTGAAGGGTAACTGTCTTTCCTCTCGCCTTTTTCCAAGTTTAGATCACCCCATTCATCTCAAACAAGTCTGTTCATTTGTTATATAACAACCAGATAAACTCAGCCAGTGAGTACACAGTCAAACTGGACATTTCTCAGATTAATCTGAAGTCATTTCTGTTCTTTTGTTTTCCTGCTCGTGGGATTTGATTCCATGAACAACAGCTCTGCCCGGTGAGTGCAAAGTGGCCAGAAAGTTGATTACAGCCATTCACAGAATCCCGGGTTTGTCCAAGTGTCTTTTCAAAGACCACAGAAATAAACGTCCAAAAAAAGCTATTATCGAGATCAGTTTATGGTCTTGTTTTGATTGAAGCTACCTTATTAGTGCTTGCCAGCAAGTTATGCAAGCTCCTGAAAAATGGCAATTTTATGAAAAGAAAAACCGAAGCAACATAGAATATATGATTTGCCTGCTCACAACTGGAGCTGAATGAGAGCACTATACGCAGATGCAATCAAAGCCTTTCGCACAGCCCATAATCAGCCAGAATAGAGCCCATCAACCGAGCTGTTCACATTCTGAATGCAGTCAATCTTTCACAAGTCTCACCTTAGACAGGTCTCCCAGCCCAGGTCTCTGCCACCCCAGCTTATCAAGGACGCAGCTGTCAAAGGCTTTCTGCTTCTGACGGCACTGGCGCAATTCTGCCATGTTCGAATAATCCAGACAGGTCCAGTACTCCGTGAAGGACTCAGCACAGTTTCCCTTGATTTGCCTACGAAGTACAGTGAAACCAGAGATTTAAATAAGAATTAAATCTGCATGAGAAAGAGTGAAAAAGTCCAGAAAACTTGGTTCCAATGCATGAGCTGGAACCCCCCCACCCCTTAAAAATAACATGTTTCAAGAGAGGAGGGAGAGGGGACAATATATATTTAAAATACCATAATATAGACCCTGGATAGATTTCTAAACAAATCAGATTTCATCATGTGCCTCAACTGATCAGATTCAAAATTTACAATGCAATCACATCAAGAACTTTAATAAAATTGTGCTTTATGACATATTAGTTTCAGTCAATAGATTTCAGAGGTTTCCAGTGCTAGAACTTCCTGAACTGGTCATGTGGAGGTGCTCTCTAAAAAGGTGGCTGGCACATGCCAGAAGCACCCAAGAATTAAACCAGGTCCCGGCTGCAATTACAGCTTTTCTCAAATCTTTCGTCATTATAATAATTACTGGTATTCCTCTTTCACAGTAACTCTCAGTTTATCTTTGGGGTCACAGTGTAGGTGGTTTGTTTTGGCTTTAGAATTAGAGGTCATGTGTTTTTTGAGAACCAGAAACACTTTCTGTTCGAGACATGCACACAAACACACAATAGCACCTTAGTTGCTGTCTGGGCATCAGGGTACAACCAAAGCTCAGTCCAAAACTTTCAGTAAACACAGACGCAGCATTTAGGAGTGAAGTAGCCCAGACCACTTCCTCAAATAGCCCCCATGGGCAGTTTTATAGACACAATAAGCTTTGTAATAGTTCATGCATTAAAATTAACAAGCCATTTTTCTGCTGCTCATTGTTTTAAAAAAGTAGCACAGAAAAAAAAACCCGACATAAAGGTTTTCTCTGCATCATACTGCAGTCACCACTAGTTGATTATTTTCATTTATTTCAAGATAACAAGCATTTATTGAGAATTTGGAAAAGAGAAAAACAACAAAGTGTAATAGCAAACAATTATAGTTTTTCATTAACATAAAATAAATAGAAAGTTAAGTGAAATCAAAATATTAAAAAGCTTTGTGGGAACAAAAACTAACTCAATAAGATACTACACTTGGTCCAAAATCACAGACAGCTTTAGATTAGGACATAATGCAAAATAACTTTTGAGGCATCTGACAAAATCAAAGAAAAACTAAAGTAATTGAAAGGTTGATCAAACATCTCCCGTGGGTATTTTTCAATGTATTAAAAAGTAATTTTTACATGGCATTAAGCATAAACATAACATAAAAAGTGGAAGGAGATGCCCTTCACCATCTCACCCTCACACTTAAAGGTAAAGATTTGGTTCTGCCCATAGCCTACCCCACTATTTAAAAGTTTTATTCTTTTGTTCCTTTCTTTTTTTTAAGGTTTTTTCTAGCATTCACATTAGCAAAAACATACAAGTTGTCTGCAAATTAATCACTTATATTTTCCTCCACAAAAGGCGCTGTGGCATACTAATGACACCATATGCATCATTTCACAAGAAATTTCTCAGAAATCTTGAAGACAATCAGAAAATCAGAGGACATCTCATTCAGCTCCAAATTCCCATCACTTAAGGTTCAGTGCACTGAGGAAAAACAGTGCGTGGAAATAATGGAGGAGGTAAGTGTTATAACCATAAGTCCTTACTAGTTTGGGCCAGAACTAAGAAGTTATCTTAAAACCCTCTACTCTTTTATGTAAAATCTGTTTGTTTAACTCATTCCCAAGCAGCGCACAGGAAGGTAATTTTCACCAATGTTCTCTCTCCGACCCTAAAATCTCTAATGGCAATTGCAAATTAATTTACTTGATCAAGAAAGATTGGTTTCTACACCCACTTTTACAAACAGATAATGGAATCAAACACTTACTAGCAGGACAGGTTACAAGAAACTGTGCAAACTAAACAACGTAGCCCCTAGAATAACAACTGTCGAGCAGCAGTCTTTGCAGCTTCAAAGCACATTTTCTACCCACATGTCCACCACAGAGGAAGAAATGTAAAATGTAAAGTCTTGACAACAGACCTTTTTTGACCAACGTTTCACATAAACTCTCACGCTCTGCACCCTTCAGCTGGCTCCAGAGTTCAGCCACATCTTCAATCACATGCTGACAACTGTTTCATTTTTTGCAATTAATGCCAATGTAACCACCTTTGTCTCCAAAAATTAACATATTCTGCCTAATCACTAGGTTTCTAGTCGCTTCACTTTTAGCTAAATGTCTGATCAATAAACTCTTTTAAAAAAAAACAAAAAAAAAAACAGGTAGTGCAAGCTTCATGGACGATTGTTTCAGACATTATGTCTATGTACAGGACAAGAATGTTGCCCCAAACAGATTAAAAGCTCTGAGTGTGGCTTACCTGAAGAAGTTGAGTGCACACTCATTGACTTTCCTTCCTTCTTCTAGACATTTTCTTGGATCTTTTTCCTCCCAGCGGCAAAGCATGAACTCCTTGTTTGGCTTGTCACACTGGGAGCCATAATGGTGGGCAGCAGCCTTGAGCACTGCAGAGGACACATTGATCTGGACAGAAACATGAAAAACAGTGACACTGGGTAAAAATGATTTATTAATTACCACAGTTATACACCAAGACATCAGTTTTTGAGGTACAGGATTAGATTTTTGTAGCTTGAAATTTATTGATATGTGATAATGAGCTTGATCAAGATTGTGAATCAATTTGTTATTCATCCAGCGCAGGGACATAATAGGTGCATGTGAATAGCCTAACTGACAACAGCTGGAAACTGCTAGGCTTGCTCCAATAGTAAAAATTCAGACTCAAACACATCCTACTCAGCCTGGATGTGTATATTATTTACTGAACTTGTTTATTAAAAAAATAGACTTTGTGATTTAAAAGGCACCACAAATGTCCAAGCCATTTTTCAGAAGACAACCACTTATTCTTCTCTCCAGCCACTACAGGGTGTTCACAGGTGTGTGGATAGTATTGATCTCTTATTGTAATTTTAGGACAAAAGTGATGGAAAAGTTCTGCATTTCTTTATAATAGAATAAAAACAATTTATTAAGTGCAAAAACAGAATCAGTACACATGGAGTTTGACTAGAAACACTGAAGATTTCACCCACAAAATTTTACACATGTATATATGTATATATGTACAGTCTCTTAGTTTTTTAGTTTTGTTAAGCGTATTCCTTTATATTCTATTAATGATGTGTGCTCTTTATTCTCTTGTTGTTACTGCATGGCGCTGCTACACCCCAATTTCTCAGTTTTGAGATCAATAAAGTATATCTATCTATCTATCTATCTATCAAAAACTTTGTATTCAGCCTGCACCCTGTCTAATAATTAATAATCTTACTATGACGTCTGAACCATTTCTGAGGAAAACCATTTATTCTTCTGTCCAGACACTGCAGGCATGCTCACAGGTTTGTGAATTGCATTATTTTATTAAGTAATTTCAGGACAGAAATGGTTTGCATTTCTTTATACGAAAATAAAATAAATCTGTGACTGCCTTTACAATACAACAACCAGTTATACTTCAAGTGTAACATAGAACAACAATATGAATTATTTAACATATGTAATTTAAATGACAGGACCTGCACACGCATGCATGTCGTTTATGAGACCTTTGTTGTGTCCATAAAAGTGTTGGAAAGACACAGATTGCTGCCAGCTGACATCTGACTTCCAAGGACAAGTTCAATGTGTCAAATATCACTGCTGCTAACATAAACAGGCCAGAGTTTCGGGGCAGCAAACGTACAAGTAAATTAAAGAGTCAGAGTGGGCAATGAAGAGTGCACGACAGCGTTAGTGATGGTAAGAAAAAATCTATCAGTTCCTGCATATTGTGATTCCTGTGATGCTATTTAATTACGGTGGTTTATAGATGCCGGATTATTCACACGCTTTGGTTGCATGCAGATACATTTGCTGGCTGATTTACCATTTTTCTAAGTTATCTAACTAATGTTCATTATCACGAAGGCAGGTAACGCCAGTGGAAAAAGTCAGAAGTTAACTAACTTAGCAATACACACCGCAGCTAGCGTTAGCAGCTAGTTAGCTATCATGTTCTGTCTTACAGCGTTTTCGATACTGATTAAACACGAACCGCTGCTCACCTCGTCAACGTTCAGCTCCTGCAGTGTAGGAATATCCACCGTTGTGGGCATGGCTTCGTTTCTGTACAGTAAAACAAACGCAGAAGATCAAATGAGCAACATTCAAGGTCCTCGTCTGGCTCCAGGACGAGCGACGAGGCCGGAGAAGGTCAGTTTACTGAGGCTGTTGTCAGCTGGGATGCGCGTACTGATGACGCAGGCAAGTCCGCGACCAAGACGTAAACTAGCGCGTGCGCAGTTGAGGAGCTGTAAAAAAGAAAGCAGAGCGCTTTAAGAGTTTATTCTAGTGCACTAAGAGAAACAAATATTCAGATTTGGATTTTGTCGTTTGTTTTTTTTTTTTCAAGTTTCATTTCGAAATTGTTAAAATGATAAAACTGTGACGAGTGACCCATTAATGCCGAACAATTTAAACTACAGCTCCTGTTTCTCTCCGCGGCCACGTTGCCATGGTAACAGTACACTGCCGTCGTGCAGTCTTGACTAGTCGATAGTTAATCCATGTTTTAGGTGCTTGTTTTTTTATTTTAAGAAGAAAGGGTGGTTGAAAGTCAAAATACTGATGGAGTTTACCGGAAGCAGTTATAAAGGAGATACAAAAAATGGCAGGTAAGCTAAATCGCAAGATATAGGGTAAAGTCAGGCAATTTGATACACTTTTTGGTAGATTAGCATACCAAAAAAAAACAAAAAAACACCCAAAACAAAACAAACAGACAAACAAGCAAACGAACGAACAAAACAACACTTAAAAACTCTGAATACTATGGTAGGTTTTGCTTTTAGAGCGTGTTATGTAACTGCTATATTTCTATACAGTAAATATTTGTCAGAGTAAAATATTTTAGAAACTTTGAACCTTCAAACACATCAAGAACCCCTTCCTCACTCAAGTGACATGCTCAGGTAAAATGGGACAGCTGGTAAGTTTTTTTTTTTCATTAAATCATTCAAGTAACCCCTGGCTATTCATTTAAAAAGACAACTCATGTTCTTCATCTTTTTTGCTTGTTTTTTTTTGCTGCCTGTTTCATCTGAGCCATATTATCTCTATTGTCATGTGTGTGCAACAATGATAGTTAATTTTAAACTATTGTGACTGATGCAGACTTACTGCATCTTCTTCAATATTTTTTTAAAGACAAAAATACCACAAATGTCTGTAATATTACAGGGTGGTACACAATAGCATAACTCATGGTTTTGTGGCACTAAAAACATGCTTGTTTTACTTCAGAAAAAGGTCTACCTTATTTTTTTTTTTTTTTGTCCCATGTTACTTGAATGCATGAAGAACTCATTCAAAACCGTTTTCCATAAAAACTAGTATATTGTGAAAATATTTAGATTTCTACTCAAACAGTTAATAACATGCAAAAAATCCTGAAACCATTTTGATTAACTACCCTTATCATTTTAGCTGTAGATTTCTTACTACCAAAAAGATAAAACTGATATTTCAAGTTCTTTCAAGTTATTTCAAGACAAATGGATGTTTCGTTTTTTGGTATGCCCATCCCAGTTATCTCAGACCAATACAAATTATTGTTTTATGTAAAGCACATTAGTATTAACAATGCAATAACACGTTCAGTGACTAGCTGCTAATATTAAAGAGCCCAAGATGTAGTACCTTATTTGTCCCATTTTACCTGATGTCCCAAGTCACCTGTCACCCCAAACCTGAAATAATAAAGTCACATAATTGGTTCACATTCTGTGTGACCACCTTCTCTCCCCTTCAGGATGGATGGAAAAGGAGAGTACACCTTTTCCACAGGGACCAAGTATAAGGGAGAGATGAAAGATGGTATGTTTCATGGCAAAGGAGTGCTTCACTTTCCAAATGGAAGTAAATATGGGGCCACCTGGGAGCTCGGCAGAGCTAAACAGGTGAGGAGCAGTGTGTGTGTCCCTGCATGCATGTCAGGATACATGCATCCACATGCATGACTGTGTGTTTCACATTGGTTATAGTTGATATTACATCTGGTCCCTTTTAGCAATCACTCACCGTTATTGTTGTAGTTATTAGGTTTCTTTCCCCTTTTTCCCTGCGTGAAGCTACAGTCCTTCCTGCTCTGGAGCAATCTTTCATGGGCTTTTGCCACAACAGCGGTCACTCCAATTATTATCATCATTTCAGCTGCGGTTCATTTGAAATGATAGCAGCTCTAAACCATGACTAACCCAAGCCCAGACTTCCCTGCACCTGCATCCATGCCAGCCCAGGAAAACCTGCTTCCATTGAAAACAGACCTAAACCATAAAATAAATGTAGAATTTGAAACTCTGGAAAAATCAGGTAACTTAAAGCCAATTTGCAACTTGCACCCCTCTTCTGAAATTTGTCTTGTGTCCCAAGATGTCATTTGTTTCACATAAATGCACATCAATACAAAACAACTTTAAACTAACCAATAAAAATTATACAATAAGCAATACAATCAGACAAGAAAAGTGGATGCAGTGCAAGATATGAAATACTTCTGTTACATTAAGTGTTTGACCCATGCACAGTGAAGCTACTTAGAAGACATACTTTGATTTAATAGTTTGACAGACTGAGGAACAAACAAGTCCCTTAACTGGTTCAATTGAGCCTGTGGGACTAAATCTGCTGTGTGATGGCAAAAGTTGATATTCTTCAAATAACATGTAAGAGGGGTCAGATGTAATATTTCCAGCCAGACACAACAGTCTATTAGTATACACAGCTTGACAACTTGACAATTTACCCCAAATCTTCAAGCAGATTCATTGCTGGTCTAGCTTAAAACTGGAGGGAGAGACAACTGTACCATGCACTGATTCAGTACTCCATAACACTTTGTATTATAGAATGGAAAAACAATAACAGGATCTATTTGTTTGCTCTATATTACCTCAGTGTCCAAATAAAGTAAATGCATTGTTGAACAAATTACTACAAACATGATCTATATATGCACTCCAGGATAAAACCGTGTTCATATAGATGCCCACCAGGAGGAAACTTTTGTCTTCTTTGGATTAATAATAAATGACCTCCACTCACACCACTACACCAGTGTGTGTACAAGACTAATTAATACTAGGATAATCTTCAATGCCCAACAAGTTCAACAATGCAGCATCATCTGAAAACTATGCGCTCCTCCAAAATGGCATGAATTAATGCCATTTGCATGATTGCAAAATTGATTATTGAACTTGAAGTGAATGTTGGTATGCATCCAGTTTGCAAAATTGCTGAACAAAGTATGTTTATTTTTCATTTCTATGTATCATTCCTGAGACACGCACGCACACACACACACACACACAAACACACACAAACACACACACATATACACACAGTTCACCCCAAATACCAAAATACATATTTTTCCACTTTTCCCTAGTGGTATCTGTGTAGACAGTTCTGGTTTTTTGAGGTTTTCAGATATCTATCTCTAAGGTTTCTGTCTTAACCCAAAGACAATGGAAGAAAATGTTAATTCTCTTGCGGTACTTAAAGCACTGAAAAGTGACATTTGAAAACCTCAACAGCAACTTATCTCTCCAGAAACCACGTCTAGGGTACGATGATAACCCCCAGACCTTGCTTTCAATAGTTTTCACGGGAACTGCCAAAGAAATGGCCCAGAGGAAAACTGCCAACAGCGAGGTCTGTGGACCATCTTGAGTAACATTGTTCCCGCCGTTGAGTTTTTTGAATGTGATATTTATGCTGCTCTGGGGAGCACAATAGACTTCCATTGTACATGGTGGTGGAAATTTTGGCACATAAAATTGAAACTGTCTGCACTATGTTTTATTTGTGTGTGGTGCGTGTGTGTGCGTGTGTGTGTGTGTGTGAGCGTGTGTGTGAGCGTGTGTGTGTGTGTAACTCGGGTTAATTTAGCCATTAAAATGTCATAATTGTACCTCCTCATAAGGGCTCATTTACCTTTGCTGATGGTCTGCAGTACCAGGAGAAGGACTGGGACTACTGTGATGGTTACGACAGGCGCTTCTACAGTGAGAGGTGTAATGGACTCAGACCTGAAGGTTGGTATTCATTTTCACGCTCATTCGGTCAGATGGCATTGATTCTTCTCTATCCCACTCCCAGAAAAACACACTCATAACATCTAGCCTGAAAATAATAATGAGCTTAATTAAAATCTGAATACATTGAGATTACAATGTATTGTGCACCTAAAGACATTGACTCAACAAGCGTTTGTTCTAAAAACCGAAAGATTCCAGATTCACTTCTTATTTTACTGAATGCCTTTCTCACAAAGCAGGATAACTATGCCAGCTTGATCACTTTTAAAGTTAAACCTGGATGGCTCTTTCTCTTTCAGTCCATGTTCAAGATTTAGCTAGATGTGTTACTCCTTATGAGTCATGATCTATGTCCATCGCTGGCCTGATAAACGTCGCATCACTTTACCCATATGAGCAATCCATAAGACACTCATCAACTTCAACATTTATTGGTGAAAGCTATTAGAAATGGCTGAGATTAATAATAACTTGTGTTAGTAGTTGTAAACCACCATCATTCATAAAGAACAATTGTTTTATTCACACAGCTCAGCTCACTGATCTGCATCCACCACGTGTCATTCCTGATGGATGCTATGATTGTGGAGATGGTTTCTATGATCCCAATACCAGAGTTGTTACTTCCTACACTGGCAGATTCCTCAGGAATGCAGGTGAGACAGAAAATAATAATAATAATATAATATTTTCACTGTTGTCACCCCATGACACCAAAAATGACAGGCCCACGCCAGAGATGTTCATGTAACACCTTACTTTGATTCATAATAATAGTAATGCTTTGCAACTAAGTAATGGATACCGTCCAACCTGGATATACTTTGAGATATATGTACAAATGGAACAAAAGCACTACAATCCAGATATGAAACTCATTTTTTACAACATCTCTATCATAATCCACATCGTACCTCAGTTTCTCTCTCCTTACTTTGCTCTAGTTGGTGCACACTTGTTTTCCCACTAATTTGAGGCCAAATTGGCTCCATCTGAGTGTTGAGTAATATCCAGGCATCTTAGCATGTTGGGCCAAGAAAAATGAGAAAGATGAAAGTCAAGAGCAAACACAAATTTCCATTTCAAATTAAGTATACACAGTTTTTTCTCCAATCAAGCATCTTGTCAGTGATAGATGGCTCTATGTTAAATGAATTTAGTAACTTAATGAAGCAGTATCACTGATCAGAATTCCAGTAAGAATGTTGCTGTTGAGTTAGCCTTTTTCTGGGGCCTGCTTTAGTGTGTGCTCAAGCTAATGGTTTGTTCAAGTGCTTTGCCAGAAGTCTCTTAAAATGGCAAATATAGAGAAATGAACAGGCAGACATCTCCAGCATTGAATGGCTAATGTAATGTTTTGTTGTTTGTTTGTACATCCATCATCGCATACCTGAACAAAGTTTTCCAGTTACTGGCTGGATTGCACCAACAAGGCTTCATTCAATCTAAGATTAGTTGTAATCATACTTTAGCAAAATCAGATTTTAAATGATATAGAACTCTCTGTTGCACAACTGAAAACTAATCACTGTTAATCAAACTTAAGTTTATTGCAAAAGTTTGATGTAATCCAGAATTAAGTTTAATCAGTATGGAGAGTATGCTTACTTACCCAAAATTGAAACTGAATTCCCCTTGCTGTCAGGACATAACAAATTGTAAAATTGAGTTTAGAGTTAATACTGGATACTAGTTTTAAGTTTTTGTGCTATAAAATTAGCCTAAATTTAATCCAGGTTTGAAATAAAAACTCAACCTTTCTTAAAAGAAAATTCAATTTAATCTTTGTGAATTTTAAGCTAGTTTTAAAGTTTGGTGCATTGTTTTTCAAGGAAAAAAAAACACACTCAGGCCTTTACCTCAATAACCTTCATGAGTTAAAAGCCATATAATCTGCCAAATACTGCAGGAGCCATTGTTGCCTTGTCATACAAGATTGTAGCTCTGTGTAAAATCATGTCTACTTTTCAACAACTCTACTTTTCAAAGAACAGGCCCTAGAAAAACTGAAAACACTTTAAAATATACTTGAATTTGTCTCAGGCAGGGCCCTTTGTCTTAACCTATTTTTTTAAACTGTGTCTCTGAAAGCACACAGTGTGGTCATATGGGATGGATTTGATAGCAATGAACCTATGGAGTGATGTTAAATGGATTATCCCTGCATTCTCTGATGGAAGATTATTGCTACAAGTCATCTGATAAGCATGCTTCTATAAGCTATTGCAGTCATTTCAAAACTTTTTTTTTTTTCATTTTTGTTATTTGTCAAAAGTGGAAAATTCAAGACACATTTTTTCCACTGAAGGGGTGCCTAGTTTTGGAACTCCTGATTTGAAGTGAATGTGGTCTGTCAGGTGTCCAGATAGGAATTCCCAAATTCTGACATCCTCTGCTCGTCATGTCTCCTATGATTTTACATTGCTAGACAAGGTTGTGAAATAGGCAGCGGGCTGTGGATGCCGTTTCTTAGTCCAGCTTTATTTCTGTGCATCAAGTGTTTGACATCATAGTACTTTTCATCACAGGTACATGCATGGGGGTTTCGCACAATCTTGCAGGAGTCTTGTAACTTTTAATTATTAGAAATGCGTTCAAATCAGACATTTTTTGGTATTCTCCCATCTTTAAATTAATCAGATAGAGTGCATCATCAATGTCTTGATCCTCATCTGATGATTTGAAATGTTTTTGCTCATACGCACGCAGAAACGTGCCAAGCTTCGTAAGGTAAATGTATTATTTCAGGGGCAGAATATTTGTATTCAGATGAGCTACTTGCAACATAATACAGATTAGTTCCACAAGCACACACATCTCATTTACATATGTGTGGAGAGACAGAAGGAAACGGAGAAGATCCACATCCTCACCAGATGTCATCAGCGTGTGTAAGAAGACAAAAATATGTTTTGCAATTCTTCCCTTGATGCGGGTTGTTCATCATCATTATAGCTCTGGTATTGATCAGAGCAGTGACGGAGGGAGAGGAAGAGAACAAGAGAAAGGATTTTTTTGGAAGTTGAGATGAAAAAGAAGAGGAACTGAACACTTTCCAATAATCCTCTGATGCTGTTTTGATTTAGATAAATGTGGAATCAAACAGGAACTATTTAATTGATGTCTGCCTTTTTATGGCAGCATTTACGTGCAAGGGATGTGTGTATATGTGGCCTGTGCTATATTTCACATACAATACCTAAGTGTGCTCTCCTTCTTGACTTGGTATACCATTCTTGAGAAGAATGCTACTGTATCCTGTATGGATTTATTTTTCAACCCTGGGAGGTGAAGGCACATTTGTCAGAGTGGGTGTGAAGACAGAATTTATTGCCTCATGCCTTCCGCCCAGGATGAGGACTTGCGAGGATGATGGGACACAGGGAAGACCCGCCCTCCCAGAGGGGACTTTTGCAGCAGCAAGGAAAGAGGAAGGAGCTCCCCGTGTAGCTACTACAACTGGTGGATGTAAGACAAGGAAGGACCGAACCCGGCCAGTCTCATATCAAGAAAAGTTGCAAAAAAGATGCGTATGGAAGTGGTTTAAGCTGCAGATGATTCAAGTTTTACCCCCCTGAGCTTAACGTTGTTGCTAGGAAATATCAGGCTAAACTTCACTCACTGGCCAAAACTGACCTATTGCAAAGTCCTGCCCCCCTTAGTTACTGTTGCTAACATGGACAAACAGTCCTTTCTGGCATAATGCCAGGTAGCAAAACAATAGGATCTGCTGCTAATATTCCCCAAGAGTTTATAGATTATTTTTGGAGTTGGAGCAATTTCTTGTCACCAAGGAGCTGCCGTATGGGGGGATATGTTGAAAATTCTGGTATATTGTGAAAAAATGCAGGATGATGGAGGAAATGGAGGGTGGTGAGAGTAAAAGTGTCAGTAGGGATTATTAAGTGGGAACCACCCGGTCCAGATGTGTCCAAAGGGTTCCAATTTAAAATGTGGCATCCCTGAAACACATTGTTGTTACATTACGTTGTACAATTGTTTCAAAACTTAAAGGGACAGTTCACTCCAAAATAAAAAATGCATATTTTTCCCTTTACCTGCTGTGCTATTTATTAATCTAGATTATTTTGGTGTGAGTTGGAGATATCAACAGTAGTAGTAGATGTCTGCTTTCTCCCCAATATAATGGAACTAGATGGCACTCGGCTTGTGGTGCTCAAAGCGCCTAAAAATAGCTATGTCTTTGTGGAAATCATGACCCGGTTTCATATAAACCACAGACCTTGTGAGCAAATTCATGTAGGCACTTTTTTCTTTCCGAACTACACTTGTCAACTTTATCACTTTGCAGAAGGAAGCATGCATCTACTGCTAGCTCATCTTGAAACGCTTAGATCTCATGCTCTCAGTACAATGAGCCTCTCGTCATTGATTAGATGCATGCTTCCCTCTGCGATGTAATACAGTTGTTAGGTTTAGTTAATAAACAAGAGACTTGTGCTACTGACAGCACAAGATCTAAACATTAATTGCGTCCTCCCGGCTGAGCTGTAACTTAAGTTAGCTCAGTGGTGCTAGGTGAGCTAGCAGTAGATGCACACTTCTTTCTGCACAGCGATATGTTACGATATGGTGTACAATAAGGTCTGTGGATTATCTTGAATGACTGGGTCATGATTTCTGGAAAAAAAAACATTACTGTTAAGTTTTTCAAAAGGATTTTTGGTGCTTTTAGTCGCACAAGCCAAGTGCCATCTAGTTCTACTATAATCGAGAGAAGGCAGACACCTCAACAACCAAACACCTTTACTGACACTTGTACTCACTGGACTGACACTGGTTGTTGCTTCCTATCCTCTTGTTTGAAATTACATTGTCTCAAAAAAACAAATTCTTCATAAGTAGTCCATTAAATATGTTTTTTGATTAAATTTAAGGAAAAACGTGCTGTTCACTCACAGAGCCATGCTTTACTTTATATTGTGAATTCCAAGTTTCCTTTGAGTTTATAGCTTTGGAGAGGAAGCGAGGCACATCATCCAATGAACAATCTATACAAAAGTAGTCAGGCGAGGAGTCAGACAGGTTATTTGGATACAAAGTCACCTCCTGAAATTCACAGAAGACAGAGAGAAAGGAATGTCTGAGTGTGTGTGACTGTGATGACTGCAGGTGGTGAAAGATGAACATTTAGGGATTACCGACTTTGTTTCTGGCTTTAATGTTCTTCCCAACCGTCTTCATGAGCGTCAAAACCGTGCTACTGCCACAGTAATTAGTCATTTGGTATGACACTGCAGTTTTTCATCTCCTCACCTCCTTTCTTATCAGGGTGGGTAAACTAAAGTATCTGAAAAGAAGAACAAGACAATGTGTCAGTATACACTGAGTAGTTGGCATATGAGCTGGCAGACTAAGGACTCGCTTCAGGCTATTCTCATAAACTGTTTGTACGTTTACCTACAAAATGTAATGCACCCAAATTCATACATATCTTGCGTAATCATGGGACAGTAATTCGTGCATAGACGGACCCCCCCCCCCCCCCCAAAAGCAAAATTAAAGCAAGATGTGACCATAGGAGACGACAAAGACATTTTTAAAAATGGCATAACGGCACAAATCAGTAATATAGTAAAAACAGTTTTCCACCCACATGTTGCTGTGTAGACAACCGCCCTCTACAACGTTGCTTCCGCTAAAAAGTTTCATCATTATTACACCATCCTCCATCATACCCTCCTTTGTTGTTTTGTGAAACTTTAACACTTTCTAGTGCCATCTATTGTCTGTATCTATGCTGTCAGAAAGGACATGTGGAGGTATGAGGGCAGTGCCATTTACCATGTTTGAAACAAACAGATCTGTTTTTGTGCATACAGAAAGTATAAATGAGCCTAAATCCACACTGCTGTACGTTTTAAGACACAAAATGCTTCTAATGAAGTTCAGTAATTGAGATTTGAATATTTTTTTATTTGCTTTTTTACTGTGATGTGAACACATTTCAACAAACATGTGCTTCCACTTACTTCCACCTCACCTCACTGTCATAGTTAACCAGCCTAGCTTAAACAAAGCAAACTGCAACACAATGAAGCGATTACCGGTAAATCTGAAACACAAATCACACAATCAACAAACAACTCCAAAAGGCTATTTTTATCCCCCAAAACTTCCAGAGACCCATAATTGTTCTTAATTTGTCACTGCTGATGAAGATTGTTTCTTAAGTTTGAAGGTAGAATATAAAACATTTGCATTACTCTATAAAACTACAATTAAGAAAGAATGAGGGGAAAGATACATAGGCCAACATCTGCACAATCAAATCCCCACCACGGGCTGATTGAGCGTGTTCTGTTATTACAAACAAACACACACACGATCAGTTGTGTATATTCTCTCTTGGCAACAGGCAGCAACAGTCGGCAGCGGTGCAGGAGGCGGCAGCAGCTCCAGCAGGGGCCATGTGTTGCCATTTTGTTTGTAGCACTTTCCTGTTTCTGGAATAACCGCTTCCCTTTGAAACTCTGCGCAGAATGCGCTCCACACTGAAAACATTCCACTGCCAAGGAAAACACCTCTGGTGACCAAACTGCTGCCCCTCCCTTTGTCCCCGTCCAGCCGAGGTGTTTCACAGACAGATAAAATCAGCTGGGGCCCTGGGGAGTGGAACATATCCTCACGCTGCCTTTCCTGAGACTCTCATTTTTCATACATCAAGAAATCACCATAAAACAGGATTCACATGTTAATCCTGTGAGCTGTGACAGATGGATTAATAATTTTGAAGATCAGTATCTCGCTTTCAAAGCTAGGAACCTGGAAACCGTCGCTTTTTTCTGTGATGTCATCAAGACACAAAGGCAAGGGCCGCTCAGCTTGCAGTGAATTGGAGACAGATGACTTATACGTGTGCATTTGAATGTTTATTTGAGCTTTCACATTTAGCTAAGTTTGATTTCGCTGTGGTGCCTCCAGTTGGAAACCACAAAATGTGCTTATATTAGCACAGTTGACCCTGAAGTTAAGCCCCTCGTCTTTCGGTGGACCTGCTTAAGAGTTTGACATCACAGAGTATCATAGCCCCCCCGTTTCTGTGAAACCCAGCAGAATGCAGTCGTCTCATATGCAAATCAGAATGGCGCAAGAAAGCAGATTTTTGCTTTTGCTCATTAGACTAGTGTCCCTCTGTGTGTGTGAGTGTGTGTGTGTGTGCGCGCGCGCATGTGTGTGTTAATTCGCAGCCATTAGACTGGAAGGAAACACTTTTCCCTCTGAGTGTATTTTAAGGATTAAGATAAACAGACTTTAACAAGGTGCCATTATCGCTTCCCCACACTCTCTCTCTCTCTCCTGTGTACATTGCACAAAGGTCGCCCATGCAAGTTGTTGCAGTCGAGACTCGGGAAGGATATCAACCAAAAAACTCATAAACAAGTGTGTGTGTGTGTGTGTATGTGTGTGTGTGTATTAGGCTTGCAGCGGTATACCGGTTTCAAGTATAGTGTGGTTTGAAAATTGACAGTTATCATACAGTGTGCTTTTGCTTGTCATCGGTATTGGAAAGAAAATTAAACCAAAGAAAGAGTCTCGCCTTAATATAATTTATTTTCAAAAGGATGACTTTTGCACTTTTACAAAAATGGTTTCAAGTTTCAGTTCTAACAATAAATTGTTTATTCAACCAAAAAAAGCTTTCCCCTTTTATTCCTTCAAGGGTCAGTGTAACTGATAATAATGATGAATATTGTTTAATACAATATACTGTGATATATTCTAAGATGGTTATCATACTATAAAAATCTTATACTGTTGCAACCCTAAAAGGCACTTCTCTAAAGATTAAGGTGATGATCCGTGGTGTAAGGTGCTTACAACAGGCCCCAGCACACAATATGATGGGCACACTAATTAATAGCTATGTGACTAAACTAGTTACCATTTTTATTTTCTCTTCACGTAAACAAATAGAGACTTGACACTGGATAACACGAACATACCCAAAATCATCGTTACCTATAAATAAATACCAAAGAAAATAAGGAAATATGATTTTTTTTTATTTATAGCTTATGTACAAAAAGCATAAAATTTCTAAATTTTGGTATAGATAGCTACTGACTATTTTACAAAAAAAAAGATGGAGGAAGGTTTTCCTTTTCAGAGACATATATTGCAATTCTTTTTTAATTATGGGGAGTTCTTCAAATGCTATCATTTACACCCCTGATGATGATACAGTTAAGGGTTTTCCAGAAATTTAAACTATACATTTGACAGTATCATTACTTTATTGATATATAATTTGATTTTTTATTTCTGTTTTTATTATTCTTAATGCAACATCCCAATTCACAGAAAAGATGAAAAGAATCATTAGGTAGGTAAGTTAAATGTATTGACTTACAAGAACGAGCAAATCACAAAAATATCCTGCTGTCCTCAGATTGCAGGAAATTACCTAAATATATCAGCCACCTGTGCCCTCAAATAACCCAATGTACCAATTACACATGACTTAAATCCTGAGATAAACGCTGCTATACAATCTCAAGAGGGCAGAATTACAGCAAATATAAAAATGTCCCTATCTAATCATCATTAAGGCAGGTCGTGCTTTGTGGCTAATAGAGGTCAGTTTAAACCTAACGAGGGAGCGACGTGTAGGCTGCAATAATTACCTTCAAATGCGCCACAAAGTCTGTTTGCGTGGCAGCTGTCCGCGTGTCCGATACGTTCAATTGACCTCCCGATCAGAACAGGTAGACAGAGGAGGCAGAGACACAGAGGAGCGGGGTTTTTAGGACTTGAAGTGGCTGTTAGTGTTGACGCCTGGCAATTACGCACAATCAGTCCAAGAGCTGCAGACCTGCTCCCCCGTACAATGGAGCCCCGCGCGCAGTGCAACCTGGGGGTGAAGCCCGCGTGCTGCTCAAGTGCGTGCAGCTGCGAGCGCTCCAGAGAAAGCTCACTTCCCCTGCAATTAGCTACTCATTTCAGTTTTAACAATGGAAAAACTGGTTTATTATCAGCTCCTCTGCCAGTCGTTTTGTTTTTTTTAAAAAAAAAATTGGCGTCCATTTTTTTGGTGGGCTTATTATTTATTGGTGTCTGAAGTGGCTCTGAGAAGTTATTTTCTCCTAATTGTCAGGCTTATCTTGATTTGACAATTTTACCCAAGAGTTGAATGGCACTTCACTGTTGCAGCCTCACACACAAAATGACCTGTGGTTTAATTATGCAGGCTATGGTGATTAGAGTTTTGATTGAAAGGCTTTACCTTTACACTTAAGTCTGTGTTTTGTTTTGTTTTTGTTCTTTACTTATCTGATCATAGCACAAACACTGAATAGAAACTATTTACTTTTAGTCTGTTTCCAAAAACATATTGAAAAAAAAATCTTAATTTCAGAATACATCTTTTCAACAGATGACTCCGAACATGAGTGGATTGTGCGGGCTTGTCGGAAAGCTGGGGATGAGGTTGTTGGTGTTGAGCCTGAAATGTCTGTTGCAGCCACTACTGAAGTGACCAGCAATATCAACTGATCCATTTATTTTCAAACTATTTATCTGTATGAATTCCTTATTAAAACTGTAGGAAATTTCTTGTTTTTTTTCTTGTGTAAGGAATAAATGAAAAGCAAAAAAAATGTTTATGATGTTTCTTTTTCTGATTTATGTACCTTTTTAAAATCCTCCTAGTAATCCACTGCCAGTGCATTCATCTTTATTTCCATATACAGTTTGTGGCCTGTGTGTGTGTGTGTGTGTGTGTGTGTGTGTGTGTGTGTGTGAGAGAGAGAGAGAGAGAGAGAGAGAGAGAGAGACAGAGAGAGGGAGGGGTAAAGGTTTCAAAAGCAAGAGTTCAAAAATGTACAAGCAACACAGTATGTGTCCAGTTAATTAAAAAACTGTGATCATTTTCAATGCACTGTTTGTTTTGAGTTTAGTTGTTGGTTGTGCAAACAAACTATATTTATATGAAGTCCATTTGATGTCATCTGCATGCCCTTTGGAGACTTTTACCATGAAATTATCACTTTTCACAAGGTCAAAAGTTTATAATAATATCTTGGGAAATATCTTTAAGTTTCACAGCATGCAAATACATGTATAATTTTCAAAATATTATAATGAAGGTGTAATATTCATAGAATGTGTCAGTAAATAAGATAAAATGAAGGTTTCATTAGGTCCTCAATAAAATATTCAATAGTCAAAAGTCATATTTTGATACTAAATGTAAAAATTTAAAAACTATATCTATAATGTGCATGTAACATTAGAAGGGCACAGTTCTGTTTTGCGATGGTCATGTTCTTCATATAACATATAATAATCATAAACTGTCTTTAGCTGAAGATTTGTTGGGGTATGATCACCCCTTCAATTTCCTAAACAATGTCACAATGTCAATGGTTAAAATAGCATCAATAAATAAAATGAATAAAACATCAGGTCTTTAAAGATGCAGCCCCTTTTGCACTGAGGGAATCTTTTCCATTATGGACCCTTCATGTTTCATAAGAAATACACACTAAAAAAAAAACTCACACATACACACACACACACACACACACACACACACACACACACACACACTCACACACTTGGATGTATGTACACGACTTTAAGAGCTGATACATGCACCCACAACCAAAGGACTAAACATCATGCATAATTACAAAACACAATGAACAATAACTTAATATTTTAGTCATTTAAAAAAAATCCTATTCTCCTGCCTAATTTGTTGTTTTGGGAAAATAAAAGTGAATTATTGCTTCATTAATTTATCCTCACAAATGATCCAAAACCACAAAAATATCACATTCTATTTTATTGCATTTTAGTACACAAAACATTGATGATGCACAGTCTATCAAATAAACTTTTTTGTTTGATTTCATTTCATGTTTTTTTAACAAAACAAAACAATTTCAGAGGGGAAAAAGTGCTTTACAGGGATTTACTGTCTCAATAAATACAAGGACATTGAGGTCTTGTTGGATCCTGTTCTTCACACAATGGCCATGGCACATAAAAATACAGATGTACACTCTCTACCCCTGCCAGTACACACACACCCACACACACGCACACACACACACATGCACACACACACATCTCACTATGTACAACTCCAATCTGTTTAATATTGTCCATATTGTACCAATACACCAACACTCTGTTTCCCTCTTTGTGCGAAACACACAGAGGCTGAACAAGCAACCTTAGAATTTATAAATTAGCAACAGAACACTTGTTTGGGAATAATAAAATAATAACTGTGTAATTTTACCAGCTCATCTCTGACTTCCCTGTGTTTCTTTGTTTGTTTAAAGAAATGTGAAAGGATTGTGGTGCCTTAAAATCTATTATCTCCTGCTCCTAATGTTACAGCCATAATTCAATAACACACAAGCCTGGACAATGTGCTTTGTGGTTATCCTTCAAGGTAAACAGTCAGAACAGGTTGATTTTCTACCAATGGAAAATTCAAAATGATTTGTTTTACACGTTAAAATAAAAAGCCCACCCAAATCTGACTGATTTTTTTAATGAGCTAATCCACTGTAACTGTAAAGTTTCTTTTATTAATGGAAAAGATAAGGCACACAATATTTTTTATTCTTCAGCAAAAATCTGATTCTGCACCTCATTTCAGTTGAAAATGACCAAAAACTGTAACTTGGAAGTTTCTGTTTATTCTTTTGTCATTTCTAAAGAAAATATTCCAACCACTTATTTAATTTACATGTATGTTTCCTTCATTGTTGCTTAGAGAGAAAAGAGTGAGGAGTCTTACCTCTAATGTGGTCTACTGTGTGTGCTGGGCCACAATGACAGTTCCCCCTTTAAGTTTTCCCCTCTTTGTTTATCTTCAGTATTCTGACAGCACTCACTTCAGCTTCCTCTGTCAGTTTCATCCCTTTAAAACTCCCTCCACCTTCATGTCAAAGGTTGGATGAGTAGATTGGAGGACGCTGTACATGTGAAGCAATATGGGTCCTTTAGGTGATGTGAAATACAGTCAGTGAGCTCCCACTAATGATAAATGCTTCACAATCGTTTCTGACAGAGTGGCTGCAGGTGGGATATTCCTGTCCCCAAAAAGAAAAAAAACCCTGTAATGACGGATGTAGTTTTTCCTCGTGCTTCCGTTTCTTTTTCTGTTTCCGTACGGGCAGGGCTCCTGTAAGATGTGTCTTTTCTCCAGGTTGACTTGTGCATGACCTCTGGGTCAGTTTGCAGACGTCAGTGATGGGAGATCAAGGGTTAGGATCCGGAGCATTAGGGGTCATAGTGGTGAAACGCTAGCGGCTGAGGGGGAGCTGTGGCAGCGACATGGCCTGGTGAGGGAGACTCTGAGAGGTCAGCACTGAGAAGGGGTGACCTGGAGAGCACACACACAACAAAATGTGGTTTAAAATAGTGAAATAAAGATGTACAAGTCAACAAAAACCTGAAAGGATTATGTGCCTTACTGCACAAAACTCACTGTCGATATACCCGTGAAGGGCCACCATGCGTGCCCGTTCAGGACTGCCAAAGGGGGAGTAATGCAGCTCATCTGGCAGGGACGAGGGTATCCTGGACTGGGGATGACCTGGGGGAGCCCCACTGTGCTGGGGCGTGTGCTTTTTGTGTCTTGCTCTGCAGTTTTGAAACCACACCTATGAAGATGCAATGTAACCAGTCATGAAGTAGCTGTATGCTTAAAATCAACTACGTTGATTTATTTCAAAGGTACATTTTTAAGAATCAGAAATGACACACAATCTACCTGAACATTTTACTTTAAGTAAGTATCAGACCTTTTCTTTTGTAATTCATTGTATGTCTGGATATAGGTGTTTGGATGATGCATAATTATACAATTTCAACACATACAGCTACAACCGCACCATACCAACATAAATGGATTCATTGGGAGTGTGTGGATTTCTGTGAACTGACCTGTATAACTCGTCTGCTGAGGCCTGTCATGTCGGCTAGTTTCTGTAGCGTCTGGGCATCTGGATTGTTGTCCTGGGCAAACTGAGCCTGCATGATCTGCATATTGAAGCAAATATAAGCAATAAATCAAACACTGCTGAAATCTGATTAGATACAGAGATACAGAGATCATTACATGTGGAACAGTGGCGGATCTTTTGTATAGGTGACATAGGTGCCATTTAATTTGAACAAAATAAATGCACAGAAGGGAAAATGATCCAAAGATCCAAAAGTCCACTGCAATGCAGTGCACGTCAATGTATTCAGCAGTGAGTGATAATCGGAGTCAGAACATGCTAGAGCACTGATGGGTGTGGTGGAGTGGAGGGTATGTGAAGAGCATTAGAGTATGAGAAAATGAAAAGGTAAATGGCATCCTGGGTGCCTTAAAAAAAATAAGATGAAATTTGCAAATGTGCACGTACCATATCCTTTTATTGTTTACTTATTACTGTTGTTTATTAGCTAAGTTGTTTAGTTGTGTTGATTTCTCATTAGCTCTTGTCTCTGTTAGAAATACAACAAATATTAAAGAATGGAAAGTCAAAGTTGCTGGTTTTACTACTTACGGATTGTATTTGTAAGCCTGTTTGAATCTGTTTGAATCTGTGTGTGTGTGTGTGTGTGTGTGTGTGTGTGTGTGTGTGTGTGTGTGTGTGTGTGTGTGTGCGTGCGCGTGCGCGCGCGTGAGTGCGTGCAAAGTGACTTTGTAAAAAAAAAAAAAAAAAGGGGGAGCCTAAAGAAGCTGCTTTTGTAAAGGAAATTGATGCAACGCCCCTGGCAACACGTGAGTGAGTCTGACCTGTAGCTGTTCTGCAGTAAAAGATGTCCGTGCCCTTTTGGCCGGTTTGGGTTGACTGTCTTGTTCTGTTGGAACAGCTCCTTCTAATGTGATACCATTGCCTGAAACACAACAGCAGACACGTGAGATGACAGACAAATTTGTTGAATAACAAGTTAAAACAACCAAGAGAGTCCCAAAAGATGTATTTGAACCAGAGGACTTGGACATCATATCATAAGAGGACTTTTTTTTCCTCAAGTAGGACTCAAATTTGAGGGTCTCAAGCTCTTGTAACATGACCGCTGAGAAATTAGAGAGACACAGGCCAGACATATTAAATCATCTATGATATAAGGAATAATACATGGTACAAAGGTGAATAATGTAGTCATTATTTTGCTCACAAATTCCTCCGTTTTTGGAAGGGCTCTTGAGCAAACATCTGGACAGCTACAGAGAACCATTACAGAAAATTTGCCAGAACCACTACTCACCACTCTCTGCTGCTCGTTTGAGGTTCTCAACCATGGTGTCGTAGTGGATCCTACACAGGACTTTCTCCTCCACCAAACCAAACTCCTCTCCCGTGGACAATTGCCTCTTACACGAGTAGCACGCAAAACATGCCAAGTGGTATGCGTTTCCTCTTGCGCGGCGCACCCAGTCGCTGGCGTATATCTGCCGCCCACAGCGGGCACACTTAGTACCAAACCTACTGTGAGGGAGAGAAGGGGGGGACAGAGGCAGAGGAGGAGAAACAGAATGAGAAATTAGTGTTTCATTGACTGGTTAAAAGCAACATTTCGGTAGAGAAAACTGCAGCGATAGATGATCTTTTAAATCTAATCTCAAGGCCTTTTCCAGATTCTACACACACAGAATTAAACAAGCACTGACGTCCTATTCTTTGAAAATATGTTAAGAGAGCTGAAGTTGAAAATAAGTGTTTTTAAATTTGAAGTTTTGGCACAACTCAAAGGATTTTAAGGAAGAAATCTTGGAGGAGGATGTGGCCTTCAGAAAAGACTCCTTACTGCGGCTGCAAGCTGAGCCTTGAATGCAAACAAACCAACACCTGCAATTTCCTGGCTGATGCATGAAGGCCCTGACATGTACACATGCACAAACACACACACACACACACACACACACACACCAACACACACCTAAACCAGGGTGGCTTTACACACATGGAAGATGAAGAAAGACTCGGATGACATCACTTTAGATCGCCCCACTGTAACTGATAGCAACAGTGAGGTCAGGCGGTGTATAAACCTAAACCACCTGACTTACTGTTCTGAATGTGTGGGTGGATGACAGATAAATGGACACGTTATGGAAAGAGAAAAGCTGGGCATGGAGCGAGTTATTGTAAATTTGTTAAGTCAGCAGATGCTTTTAGACAGTTCCTCAAAAGCTCAAAACAGCATATCAGTATCTGAATTGCTGTGAATGGCATTTAGGATGAAATGAAAAAAAAAACTACCATAGATTTAATTATTATAACATTCAATGAAAAGATCAAAAACAATAATGCTTCAGTCCCTCTCTTAATATCTTCCTGATTTCCCTACCCTGTCTGTGGTATTCAGCCCCACACTCATTTAATCCTACTGACTTTAAAAATGGGTCACAAGTATATACTTTATTTTCTAAACAAACCTGAGCAGTATCCTAAAACTGCTGGGCACAGTAATTGTTCACAAACTTTATTCAAACAAGAGTAAACACTGCATTTGACAGGGACTATTTTCAGCTGTGGATTAACACAGATTTGTTGTTTAGTAAGTATTAACAGCAGCAGGACAGTTCTATAATCAAGCTACAGTGCCCATGCTCATTGTTATAACAACTACTCAGTTAAACCATTTGGTTCAACAATGTGTTTTAGCACAAATCACAAATGGGTATAAAAATAACCATTCATTTTAGCATTTTAGGGTGCTACATAGACTGATTTTTTTTTTTCTTAATGGGATTTGTTGAAATTACAAAATGCTTAAAACACTTTATGTTTGAGACTGTTATGGTTAGGTTAAGAGCCATTTGTTGGGGTCAACAGCTGCCAATTCCGGTGTAGGAGGCCGAATTTGTGAGCAGCCTGAGAGACAGTGCTGCCTTAAGGGTAAAACTGGGGGTAAATTGAAGAACGTTAAACCGATTTTAGCTCAAATTATAAACATTTCCATACTGATGGGATTGTTTTGCAAAGCAGACACATATTAAAAGCTTATGGATGAGTCAACATTTCTGACCGTGTGTTACTGAGACATTTCTTCTCTTCTCTGCTTAATTTCAGCAAAGGCAGCAGAGATAAAGGGAAAACTCAAACAAGCACCGCATCAGAAACACAAGCCAAAATTCAAAGAGCAGTCAATAGTTGAAAGGTATGAAGGAGCTGAACTGGTGAGGGCAGGATGAAAAGAATAGACATGGAGAGAGGCAGTAAGTGGCTGAGGGAAATAGCAAAGTAGAGAGCCGTCGATGGCAAAGAGAGAGAGAGAGAAAGAGAGGGAGAGTAGGGGGACGGAGAGCACGAGGGTTGCCAAGTGAGTGGGTTTGGCAGCGTATCAGTGCACTCAAGTCCACTCTATCTGGGATGAAAGCATACTATAGCCCTGACATCTCACAAACGCATACCCCTCCTTATGTATATGAGCTTGTTGGCCAGAAGTTTTATTTCCCTGCATGTAGTATGGTAGAGAATATTTCTAGGTCATCATTAAATGCCTACTGTTTGAGGATCTGCCTCTTATCCATAGGCATAATCTTCACACATCCACCTCTATATTAGAACACATGCATTTGCCCCCCACCACCACCACCACTAATAAAACATGAAAGTAGCAGAGGAATAGTAGTTTGACAAAATTTAAGACATTTACAACATAAATTGAGGCAGAAACGCACAAATTGACAAACAAAAATTCACCAGAATGCAGGAAATCAAATGTTTGAAGCAAAAAATGTTCTGGTGGAAGACCCACCAGCCTCCCGTTTCATGTGTGTCTCCCACAAAGTTAAAATTAAATCTATACCCTTGTATTCACCACAGAACCAACCGTCAAAAAAGTTTTGGAAAAAGGTCACTATTTAGGCAAATTTGTGTATATTACATATATGCCCATTCATTTTCTTTACATTTCCATTTGAGTGGAGGTCCCCCCAAAATTGATTTTTTTAATAATTTGAACTAGAAATGAGTTTGACAGCATGCCTCTTAAGAAAATGCAGATTTAGAGCACAGCAGATAAGTTTTATTTTGACAAAGTGTTTGAAGTTCATAATTTTCTGGTGCAGACCCCCACACCCCCCGTTTCATGTGTCTCTCGCAAAATCCTTGGATGCACTGTGCAACACCACAGAAGCAATTATAACTATTAATCTTAATAAATAGTTACTTTATATGAAATGATTAAGTTTACATACAATTTAGTTATTTACAATTTACTTGATTTTGTGAAGTTGTTGCAACCTAAAAATCACAGGTTTAATCAAATCAATTTAAGTCTAAGCAACAGTAAACCATGTATATCCTGTGCTATATCTTTATCTGTGTTCTGCTGGTTGCAAAATAAGTCAATCGTGATTTTTTTTTCTTCAACAAATCAGAACTTGCAGTTAAACTAACTGGGTTTACTGAAGTTGCTAAAACGTTCAAAAAACAAGTTAATTTAAACTTAACAATTAGATATAAAGTTAACATGAATTATGATTAATAATTAGATTTACTTTCCTTTTCCAAGGCAATCAGTTTCCACAATTATTTTAAGTAAGATCTATTGTCAGATTTTACAGTGTATTTGAGTGGAGGTCCCCCAAATGTGGAAATGTTTATAATTTGAGCTAAAACCAGTTTGACATTATGCCTCTTATCCATAGGTGTCGATTTTGGGGGGGTAAAGCCAAACTGCCTCCATATTTAGGACAAGTGCATTTGTAGTAGCATAGTTTTATTTTGACAAAATTAAAGACATTTACACTACAAACAAATGCACAAAAAGGTACAAATTGGCGCATAAATTTCACCAGAATGCAGGAAATTAAGTGTTTGACGAACAATTCCTGGCAATCATTCTGCATCCGTCTGTTTGCCCTCCTCGTTTTTATCATCACCATCAAGTAGCACAACAATGTCCAAATACAAAAACAGCAACTATAGTACCAGGCCTGGCATTTCTCATCACAAACAAATTCAGCATTAGAGGAGCGAAACCACGAGCCTTTGTGGTGACCTTGAAATAAAATTAGCTGGCATAGCACTTACAGAGGGCTTAAGTTGTCACAGATATGTGCAACTTAACCAAAAAACCTCTTATAACCCAATGAAGCCATTCCGGAGACAAATCGTCTCCACGGCTTACTGTGCTGTGTGTGCGTATCGTTTCAGATTGTTATGGAGAATTCCAGGCTGCTCCTAAAGTAAAAGAGGAAAACATTGTGGAACATTGTGGCTAATCTAGCATGACAGCTTGTCAGTTTCATGCTCCGAGACAGAACCCAGAAAAGCTGCAAATCATCCCTTGTTTTAACCCCCTCCTCCTCCTCCTCCATCTTCATCTCCATGAACCCCTCCCCTCCCTGTACCCCATCTTTTTTTTATCTCGTTTTGTCTTTGTACCAAAAACCTGGTGTTTATTTTGGAGCGACGTCAATCCTCACGGCCCCCCCTATATCACTCAGGGAAAATCCTACACCACAAAACTCTTTTTTCCCCCCAGACCTCTCCTATTTGCTCCCCTTCTTTCGTCTAATCTTTACTTTTTTTCACAATAATTCACCTGCTGCTGAAAGAGTGGCTTGAGGAGGTACACGTTTTTTGGATTATTTCTGATGTGCTATGAGAATACTCTAATCTCTATTAGATTTGTCCTGGGAGAGTTCTCGCTTGACTGTGCGGTTTTTACGACGCAAGGTTCGTGTTAGGCCTTTGTATGGGAATCTAAGCATCAAAATACTTTACAGACAGCATCTTTTAACAGCTTTAGCAGAACATCAGACTTGAACATATTAACCCTGCACAAGAGAAGCCTTTATACTTAACTTGCTATGCTTGGGGGCCACTTTTGCAAAATGACAGGGGTCCAGGGGCCAGTCACAACAGCCCCAATATTTCTTGGATTTTAGGACATTTTGATTTTAGGATTTTTCTGTGATTTTCGCACATGTCTAGGATTTCAGAACATTTGTACATTTTTACGGCATTTGGGCTTAGCTAGGACCTCTGTTGGGGGATGCTGGGGAGCGTCCACTGGCACCTTTTTTGACAAATCAGCTTTGTTTTGCTGGTGTTTTGTGCACTCTGGCACCTTATATATTCTAAAAGTACAAAAACAATTACCAGTGTGAATCACTTTATTTTTATTATAAATTAGAAAATGGTTGGGGGGCCAACTGGCACCCTGTTGAAGTCCTGATTTGGCCCAGGCTGAGTATCATTGCTTTATTCTCTATTCTTTGAGACTGCAGTAGCTGTGAACACTGTTTTCTTTGTAATTTACAAAATAAAGCATCTATTTCATGCTTTGACTAATCAGTCTTTATTAAATGTGTAGCATTGTGTGACAGATGTCTTATTATAGTTTCAGTTCATTCAGTACTTAATAAAATTGAAATCACTCGCTCTGCATCTTGTCTTGTCTTGTCTTTGTTGCTATGGAGACCTAATCAGCCACAGAGGTGGGTTGATGAATAATTATTATAACAATACACACACACACACACACACACACACACACACACACACACACGTAAACACACAAAGAGACACATAACACACATCTCACCCAGAAAGTTCCCTCCATACATTGACTCTGGTTACACTGTCAGTATCCCATGGTGCCCCTGATTAGTGCAGCAATGCAACTTCCTGTGTGGCCTGCAGCTCACGGATGAGGATGATGTTTCTACGGAGCGAGGGCGAGGGAGGGGGTGCAGGGAAGCGATGGAGGAGGGGGGTCAGGGGAGGAGGCTGATAAAGAAATGGTTTGCGTGTGTGTGTATGTGAGCAAGCCCCTGAGGCCTGACATGGGTTTAAGAGGCACAGCATGGGCTCTGTCCTGTGCCCCCCTATCCCGACACACCACCTTTCTCCCCCCCTCCACACACACACACACACACACACACACACACACATACATACATACACACACACACACATATATGGAGGGAAACCCACTCTGATTTCCTGCTATTACGCCCCATTAAAGCAGCTGTCAGTCCAAAGCCAGATGAGAGGCTGACACAGATGAGGAAATATCTCCAGAGGTTTGAAAGCAGCCCAGAGGATCTGGACTTGCAGTGGTGTTTAGCCGAGTTTAAATCTGGCCTAAACCCAGATTACAGTTTATATTTACAGAGGTAACCATTGTACAGGCCCCGGCCCAGCAGCAAAGCTTCACTGTTGCTGCAAGATGTTCTAAATCATTTCTTGTTTTGCAGTGTGACCGAGGAAATCTAAACCTACAAACAGTATTATGCAAATGAGAAGGATTTTTCTCCAGAGGTTGTAATCATTTTGAGACAAAGATTTTCCAAATGTCTAACAGTTTGACCTTCAGTATATCCACACTATTATTATCTCTATGCTTGTCATTCCTATCTCTAGAGTCTCTCTATACACCAGACAGTGTGCAGTTATTTCACACACGGGAATAAAACTGCACTGCGTGCTATGTTTTTGTCCTCAGGCTCTGAACATTAGAAACTAATAAATTACTATTTTTATATCCTCTGAAGGAGGTTTTTTTTAACCTATTTTTGCCTATGAAATATTAAAGCTAGGGGCCTACATAAAGTACAAACTGTAGTCTATACCGTTTATTTAAAAACAATCAAGAAATATAATAATACCCATCAGAAAATGTTGAGCATCAGATACTTCATGTCAAACATTCACACATATCTTTAGTTTTGTTAACCCTTTGAAACCTGAGGAAAGAGGCTTGATTTCTTTCAAAAACAGGGAAGTAATTAAGACAATGAACAACGTAACAAGAAGTGACCCAGAAATTAGCAAATAGATTAATAAAAGTTACAAGAAAATTCCTAAAAATTATCAAAAAGAATGAAAATAAATAAATAAAATAAAAAGGGAAATTGCCTTATATAATCAGTACCATATGTTAAATATGTACATCATTTTCTAATATTTCTCTCCCTCTCTCTCTCTCTCTCTTTCTCCCTTTTTAACATTCATTTTCAGGTTGCTTTCTTGTCACCTTTTACCAATTTCTTGCAATTTGCTCTCTGCCTTCTCCCATGTTTTTGAAGAGAATTAAACCTTTTTGCTCATTACTATTGGAGCATTAAAAACAATTTTTCAATAACAGAAAAAACTTCATAAGTGGGGTTGGCCTACATGAGCTTTAGCTTTCTTCCTCAAATCATTTTTGTTGATTTAACACCAATAATGTGGTCAATAAACAATGACATACCTAAGATGTCTAGATGAACTGGTCTCTGATTTGACATACAAGGCATTAAAACATTAAGAACATGAACCAAACTATTTCGGTCAAATTAGCTTTACACCAGCTCTGGCTCACCAGCTAGCTTGACTTAGCCTTACTTTGCAGTTATGGCAGTTTTTCAGCCTCTGCTAATTTCAGACGCTGTTTCGTTTTGAAAATTGTACATTTTTAAGGCATTTTTATACTGCAAACCTATGTCTAATTCATTTCTGGTCTTGACTCAGTTTTAACAAAATATTTTTATGTTGCATTTTGGCATTGTATGGCAGTACAAAAGCCAAATAGCCTAATAACGAAATAAAGATTCACAAAAATGATGACACTACAAGTTGCAACAGTTTGACTGTGAAGCTGAGCAGGTTTACGTTTAGTTTCTTCATTGACAAGAAGCATATCATACCCACAATTTCATGTGGAGAGCATCACATCATAGACTACACACTGCTGCACACTAGCTGACATAAAACTGCTCCGTGAATTTGTGTAATAATGTGTCTGTAATATGCATTAATTCTTTGTAGATTCATAGTGAAACTTCTTATTCTGGTGGGTCAACACATTTAGCGTTTCTATTCAGGCATTTTTTTTAAAATCACAATCACTGCATTTCATATAATTATAGTGTAGGATTGCTCTGATGAATATGTGACCCAGTCATCACCATTTTCTAATGTTCTTGATGTAGTTTCAGTGTATTCTGCGGGTTTAATTCTGGCTCAGAGAGCAGAGAGCAGTGTTTGGGGCCAAGAGGGTCTAATGGTAAAGGAGCATTTAAAATGGAGACGGGTCAGGTAAAATATTATTATGATGTGGCAGAGCAAACAAGAAAAATCTTCTTGTGAAAAAAATTTGCAAAATGATTGGCAGCTGCTGGACATGCATAAATAAACATAGATCTCGGTGTATGTTTATGTGTGTGTGGCTGTCAGTGTGTGTGTGTGCACCCTTTAGAGTTGTAAAAGGAGGCAATGTGTACAGTGCATTTTTGCTAATATATAAATGTTTCATATTCATGTTTTCATATTTAGGTGTGTGTCCATAACTTAGCGTGCACATGTCTTTCTTAGTCTGTGTGTGTGTGTGTGTGTGTGTGTGTGTGTGTGTGTGTGTTTGTGTTTTTAGTTTGCATAGGAGTCACATTCAGATCAGAAACATGCTGACCAGGCACTCGGGGCGGTCTAATTGCTGGTCTGGAGGCCTGAGGGTCTGGGGTGGAGGACAACTAATTGCTGGTGATTATAAACCTCAGAGTGGTGGCTTGGTGTCAGGTTTCGATCAGACAAACACCAAAGCTCACTGGCAGCTAGGAGAACTCACAAATGTGCATGCATACACACACACACACACATACCAAATGATGTGCACGAATGAGCATGTGAGTCCATACACAATATACACCAGCTTCAGGCTATACAGCACAGAATTTTATGCTTTTGCTCGTGTGAACCCCATTTAACCTCAAATACCACACAGACACATACACACACACACACACACACACACACACACACACACACACACACACACACACACACACACACACACACACACACACAGATTCACACGGGCTCACAAATAGAATCCAACAGTAAAAACAACCATGACTTTCCATTCCTCTCCTGCTGCAAACACAAGCATCTACTTAATGGATGAAACTGATGCTAAATCCATCTTTAATTACAATAACACAAAGTCTCTCTTTGCCTCTCTCTCACACACACACTCCAACTGCATTTTCCCAAAGCGTGTGTGTATCACTATCCTGCTGCATATCTTCAGTCTTACATAAATCTAAATTATTGTCAGTAACAAAGACATTAGACAGATAGATAGAGATTGTGTGATAGTGTGACAGATGTGAGATTGTTGAATTGAAAAATGCATTGAATGAATTGTAAATCCGTAAATAATAATAATAATAATAATATATAATAATATATTGTATGGCTATTTGAGTGTAGATACAGAATTAAAATCATTATTGTGGTTTTGTTTTGATTTGCTTTGTTTTGTTTTTTTTTTTTTTTGGTTCTCATATTTTATCATTGAAGGATGTGATATGTTTTATTATTAGGCAATAACACAGTGTAAATTTGAGGATAAATCCTTGTATTTCCACCGTGATGATAATGTGTAATATAAATAATCAATGTACAGCAGAAATAAAGTGAAATAGAATTTAGTCATATTCATCTCTGTTATACGAGTTTCCTTTCACTTAACGCTTTGTTGTCTACAGGGACCGACTAAACTCAGATAGTTACACGGTCAAATGGGCATTTCCGGCTATTTCCGTTTGTTTCACGTGTCCCTCTTAAGATGATCAAACAGCCACCACGCGCTTCGTGGCACGTGGTGCATTAAGTGTGTGTCGATGAGTTAAATACTGCGATCTCTGCTGCGGGTGTGTGCCGATGGAGTTCGGCCTATAGTATGAAAAATTGTCAAACTTATTATGTAGGTAGTGGCCAAATAAAAACATATAGATGGTCTGTCAGATGTGGCACTGATGACTGGAAACTAATCACTAAAATAGTACAATGAAAAATGTTAAAATCTGATATGATCTGCGCATAGACGCTGGTGGTCAAAACACCCTCACCAAAAACCCAGCCAGTATAACATCCAAAAACTACATTGCAACAGTTTTAACTTTTTAAGATTAAGCTTTTTAAAATATATTTTTATAAGTGTTGGTTTGATATATTTTGCTTGTTGTAGCTACAAAAAAAAAGTGCTTTGGGTAGCCATAACAAACTTGTGGATCTTTCAGCTATAGACTTTTATTTTGTTACAGACTTTCTTGAAAAGGTCTTTCAAGAACACATGAGGCAACCCGCATCCATCTCAAAGAAGAGAGAGAGAGAGAGAGAGAGAGAGAGAGAGAGAGAGAGAGAGGGAGAGAGAGAGAGAGAGGGAGAGAGAGAGAGAGGCCTGTGTTGGCAGAGCAGACGTGGTATTTTGAAAACACGGTCATAAACTTACCCTACCTGAAATAATCCATTTTACAGAAGATCTCTTTGTTTTTGATGTAGCAGCTGCTGTGCTGACGTAGCGACGTCCTGCAGACAGAACACTCCAGACAGCGCACGTGCCAGATCAGGTTGTTCACCTGCATTGAGACAACATCCATGTCAAACACACGTACTGCTGATAGATCACTGCATTAGAGACTTAGAGGGTGTCAACAGTGCTGAGCAATGACTTTATCAATAATTTCATCAACATTAGGCTCCCATGATATTCACGATAGTTTCCCCAATTAAGCTTACATTGACGCACACTAAAAGTTGGTTTTACTTTCTTTTTTTTTAATCTAGGAAACTGATTGCCTTCGGAAATGTAAATAAATATAACTGTTAGTCTTAATTTATGCTTACATTATATGGATTGTTAAGTTTAGGTCTACTTAAAATAATTTTGTGAGGTTTGTGCAACTGAAATATGACAAATTTAATTTAATCAATCTTTTAAAGTTTTAATAAATCCAAGTTAACTGTGCTATAGCCTATATTTGTGTTCTAATGGTTGCAAATTAGTCAATCATATTTTTATTTTCTTACTTTAACAAAACAGAACTTGCAGATCTCTCCTCCTTGTCATGATTAAGATTAGTCAAACTAAATCGGTTTACTGAAGTTGCTACTTAAAGAACAAGGTAATTTCAATAATCATTTTAAATTTGCAACAGCTTCAGGAAATTGTGTGAATACTGCTACATTTTAAGTTAACTTAACAATTAAATATAAAGTAAACAAAAATGAGTTTAATAGTTAGGCCTATACTTCCATTTTTCAAGGCAATCGGTTTCCAGGATTACTTTAAGATGAACTTCTCAGATTTTACAGTGTAACAGCAAGTCAAGATATTATTACCTTGAAAATGTCAGGAGATCTTTTTTTAATAAAAGCTCCATATCCATATAATGATTTAAAGAAACATTATTTATGTATCAATGGTAGCCCTGTCATTTTTATTATTTTATTATCATAAATTGGTGAGTTTTGGTGCCAAACTGAGAATTTATTCAATTGCATTTTCTTGTACCCTCTATTTTCTGATAGAACATTATATGTGTAATAGAACTTGGGGTTTAGTTTATATAGATTATATAATTAGCCTGTAAAATGTACATTTACTTTTTCGCAAGTACAACTGATGTTTTCTGTTGAAATACATGCAATATTAATATTGAAAAATGTCGAGCCACCCCTCTCAGATTCGAACCAACTCTCTGGCACTGACTGTAATATTGTCAAATTTTCGTTCAACAGCAATTATGATATCCTTTTAGTAACTAAAATAATAATAATGATAATAACTGGCAGAAAACAAGTGCCATATCTGCAATGAGGACTGAAAAAGATATTGGAATTATTTTTTGAAGGTTTAAGATGGCAAAATAATCCCGCTGCCTAAGCAGTCCCCATGTTTTTTGTTTTTTTTTCCAATTGTCTGTTATTTTGGTGATAATGAAGGCTACCCTATAAAACAAGCTGTTGGATTGATCATGTTAATTTTATAGACATTTATGTAATATTTTATGTTTTAATTTAAGTGGTGCTCATATGACCATCATTCTGCATGAATTAATTTTAACTGGCTCTAAAAAACAAATATGTCAATTTCATCTAACAAGTCATCAGATATTGTAAAAATTTAAATAAGAAGAAAACGATTTTTTTTTTACAGCATTTAGTTATTTGTATTGTATGTATTTAATTACAGAAGTGTGGCATATGATATTTCACACTAAAAGGACAGAGAGATAATTGTTAAAATAAAAAAGGGCTGTAGACCAAAATCACGTTAGCACTTTTTCTAATTTACAGTTAAATTATGTACTTTGTTTACATAAAGTAGCTATGTTTATCAGTCAATTGTATAACGTTCAAAACGATTATTATAGATTATATCCTAACAGGCCTGGACTTTGACACAACAACAAAAGTAAACTCACACTTCCTGACAAACACACCCATTTGCGCGCGAGATGCTTAGACTGTTTTGGTTGGAAGCACGCGGGCGCACGCGACAAGACAGGGCGTCTTGACAGTGAGACCGTAAAACAGAAAAAAAAAAAAAATCAAAACATCGCTGAGCTCATCCACACACCGTCTGTCGTGTTATCTTTGATATCTAAATTATTATGATCCAAATAACAGCGGTTTCATTTAGAGACACATAGGCGTGTTGTATTTAAGGGTTAGTGTATTTTGCACATTTATATTACGGCTATAAAATAATGACAAATGAATGTATAATAAGGCATTCATGTGTGCCTGATATATAAGGCTATATTAAGTAGATATTAGTTGACATGTTTCTTTCTTTTTCAGTGTTGTATTTATTTGTGCCTGATTTTTATTGAGTGTAAATCCGTATCATGTTGTCCAGGCCTTCTGTTCATTCCAGTGCAGCGTCAAAATACAGCAGGCCTTTCCAAACCAAATCAGCCTCCGACACGCGCCCCTGCTCCTATTCTAAGCTATTTGATGTTAATGCGCAAAAACAAGTAGGCTACGCCAAACACATAAACAAGAAGCCCCCAAAATAAAATAAAATATCTGACCAGGTTCAGCTTGTTTTTATTCAAATATGTTTATGGTCGGCCTCTCACCTTCAGTAAGTATCTGTCCAGGATCTCCTGACCGCAGCTCGCGCACATGTTCTTCCCGGTGGACGGCACCGAGCTGGTGGTGGAGGTCGGTGAGCACACGGAGGGAGTGGACGGAGTGCTGGGGGACGAGCGAGTGTCCTCCCGCTCCATGTTGGACCGCTGGGATTCTCCGTCCGAGTGAGACTGCAAGAGGACACCAGTACAGCTCAGTGACGCACAGAGTAATCCGCACAGTGTTTGCAGATGTCACCACTTTGATGACAAATGAGCGCTTAATTCACACATGTAAAATATATAAATGCATGAATATTTCCACGTGCAGTGGCCGCGCACGGGGCAGCTGCACTGAGCAAAAGGCGAACAAACATTTTTAAAGCATAAATAAGCTTAATGCTCTCACCATTGGCGCGTGTTTAGAGTCCACACTGCAGCGCGAGGCTCCCGGTGTACTCTGATGCTCGGTAGAGATCACCTACAAGACAACGTTCAGGAAAGTCTTCATCACTTTCCCCGTCTCATCCTCAGCTAAGAAATCCTTGGGAGACATTTGCAGACAACTCTTCAGGGCTACTCCTATATAAAGTGGTCCTGACAATAAACCCCGGTTAAAACTGTTAAAAGGGCCCCCGCAACAAAAGGCACATTTTAATGAAGCTATTTCAATTTGGATTGATTTTTTTCCTGCCCTTAACCCGTGCCTCTCAGAATAATAGTATTTTCATCGCAATCCAGGACACGAGAGTGGAGGGGGGAAAAAAACTACCTGTAATTACAAATAGCTTGAAACGCTGCGGATAAGAGGGACCCGGAGTGTCAATTTCAACTGTCAATCAGAGAAAGGCAACGGGTCACCCAAAGAATTGCAAATTTGATTTTTAATGGCTGTAATTAAAATCCAATTCTTCTCAGGCGAATTGGCAGCGCTCGAGAGGCTCGCGGACCGCAAATCACGCTATTCATAACAGAGAGGCGCGTGCCTCTTCACAGCGGCTGGCGCGTGCAGCTGATCTCAGTACACAAGCGGTGATTCTTATGACATCACGAACAGACAAAACAAATCTCACACATGAAGGCTGCAAATAAACTGCGCGTATTTTAGATCCGCTGTTCGAAGAAACAAGATAAACAGTTTGGTAAATCGAAATGATTTCACACTGAGGATTGCATCGTTATAACACATATCGCTATCATCACATAAAAAGATAATTCAGTCAAAACCAAACAGTGAAGGCCCACACAGTGCACAATAAGTGCTTCTAATTTGAACCTTTTACGCACAAATTTGAAGCTCAGTCGTCTCCAAAGCGTTAGTACCTGCTTCGTGGGAATTCCTTCGGACAGAATCTTATTTCCCTCTGAAAGAGAGGACAGAACTTCATTTTTCCAGTACATGAACCCCTGATGTCTCACAGCGTACAGTGTCTCCAAACTCGGCGTGTGGAATCAGGAGAAGACTCTGCGATGGGCGTCAAAACGTGTACCATCCGTATACCATGGCGCACAGATTTTAATTTTAACGCAAAAAATGTCTCTGTCTCTAAAACGCTGCTGTGCGCGACGATCTGCCCGCCACTGACACACACTAGAGAAGTTATGAAGCTTTGCAGAGGCGAGCTTGCTGCTCCTCAGAGAGCCTTATTTAGAACAGAAAGACTTCTTCCTTTCCCCGTTTCCCCCTCTCTCCACTTTTGGGAAGGAGCCTGACTACAGGAAGTGAATCAAATTGAGGGGCTGGCAGCTTTTACTCCAAGGCTTCATAGGTGCAGGGGAAACTGCAAAGTCGACGAGAGCGCAGAGAGCCGGAGTGTCTCTGCAGAGCTGTTGGTGAAAGTTGCAGCGGCACTCTGGCCTGCCTTATAGTTAAAGAAGGGGGAGGGTGAAGACAGAGTTTCATTTGCGTGAGAAGGGTGGACACACTGTGGAACAGTTATGACAGAAACTCTGCTGGTGTATGTTTGATATCTCAGGCATTTATAGTTGTTGCCAGAGAGAAAAAAAAAAACCTTATGTAAATTATAGTTATTTATATAATTGTCATTTATTTGCTGCTAGAAATATACAACTAGAGCTGACCGTATAGGCAATAATTAACCTACACACTCGGGCATATAAATAGACCTTTTTATACGCTGTCTCTCCATATACATGTTAGGTTATACTGTATATCCAGGCTAAGTATTACTGAGAATAAGAAAGATGCCTGAAAACAAAATGAATAAGAAAATAAACATAATGCGTTTACTTAAATTCCATGATGTATATGAAAAAAAATAATGGATTAATTTACATATTCAGTCACTTCCATGTACTTTAATGCTCATTATCCTCGCGATTTAAGGCTATTTTAAATATAAAAAAGATGCTTTCGTTGTTAAATAAATTAAAAATATTTCGATATAATGTATTAATCGCATAACCAATGTGTTAAAAATTTGCATAACCCGTATAAGCCGGAAAACTACAGAATAAATACACGTAATACGACTTACGGATTTATTTTGGTTATTATATTATTTTAAGGTTAGGGTTTTATTTTAACATAATTGTTTTAGGCTACTCTACTCAGACAAACCAAGATACTAGGAATAAAAATATATATATATTTTTTAAATTATGCAAACAGTAGAGGAGCTGATGCAGATTAAACAAAAACTCACGCAGTCTTTTAACGAAAGGGAAGCCTGATGATTACAGGATGTGTATGAGCCCACACACCGGTTTACATCGACGTGTCAATCATACTATCCGCGAGGATCCAGCAATTATCTGTAAATCTATAGTGCTGAAATTATCCCATGAAAAAGAAATCAGACTAAATAAAAAAAGAATAAACTTCTTCATTCCTGGGGAAAATTTGCAAACTGAAAATATATTTTTAACGAATAGGCCTTTTATTGAAAAAAGACGAAAAAAACCCACATTGCAAAGAAATAATTGTCTAAAGAAAATATTCTGCGGTCGGATGATTTTAAAACAAAGACATTTTTAAAAGGGCTGGCTGATGTCAAGAGGTAGGATTTGATTTGTTCGGTGCGCACGAAATTACGTCCTTTCATTTCACCCTGCACAATTCATCTACCGATCTCAATCCACGCTGCAATGCCTAGCCTAATGTGTGACTTAAATATTCTTGGTAAACTGTTTAAAACGTTGGTTCTGCAAAAGCAGCTTTGGCTGGTAAATTAATTGCGAATATATATGGATATATGTTCAATATATATGTATATGTATGTATATTTAGGCCATAATTTGTGTTTTTCTTTTTTTCACCTTCAAAGGGGTTTTATGACCTCACACCTGCAGGAAAACACAACTCAGATCACATCAAACATATAGTGCATTAACACACAGAAATCAATAATAAACATAAAAATTTAAAATAGAATGTTTTCACTTTAAAATGCAAAAAAAAGTCCCAAAAATAAAAAAAAGATTTACAGACACTTTTTAAAAACCTCGAAAAAATATAAAAAATAAAAAAAAAAAAAAAGGGCATCAAAACATAGTGGATGCCATAATAAACAGGATTATAGTTATTAAAGAAAACATAGGGACATTTGTCATTAACAACTGTGGTAATCTCCCTGATTTTTAAAAATCTGTCTTGATTCAGGACTGTATTTTTTTTTAAACAGGAGTGGATTAATGGTGGATGGTGGATTTGCATCAAGTGAGTAGTCCACTAAAGTGTCATATTACTGAGTGGCAGGGAGTTTGCCAATTTTCCTACCAAATGTAAAAAAAAATAAAAATAAAATAAATAAAGAATTCAAATTTCCAAATGTTTCAACTGACATATTATTAAACTGAATCCTGTGCTTTAGGAGCAAAATAGAGGAACAAAAAGGCATAAAACCACATGTTGCCAATGTGATATTTAATAGCCTTTAATTGGAAAAATTAAAATCAAGAGACTGTGGTAAGGGAAATACAAAAACTCGACACACCACAAAAAGGCCATAAAAAGAGTTTGACTGCAGTCATATAAAAATTGGATCCAAAAAACAAGAAAAAGAAAAATAATAATACTCGGGGAGGAGCAATATCACACAATAATACTGCAACTTACAGAGTTGCTGAGTGGCTTATCATTTGAACTCCATTAATACAAACCTGGTATGAGTATTTCTGCCTCTTCACTGATGTCTTGAATAAAGAGAAACAAACTATTTTAAATAATGATCTAAAAGTGAAAACACATGTCAAAAACAATAAGAGAATCAACATTTTAGTCTCTTTAAACAATAACATTTCTCTTTTCTGGCAGCTGTGTGTCATGTGACTCACAGCTGTACGATTCACCTGCATTAAATCTCTGCAAAAGTGAGAAAGCAGACTGATAAGGGATCCAACCTGCACAGCAGTCAGGTCTGGGGGGAAATGTTAAGTCTGAATAAGAACTGTAACCCAAAAAGAACTAAAACCACTTTGCCTGTGATTGCTGTGATTACACCCAAAGAGTCCACATTCTCAAAGTTACCTTATTCCCAGATAGGATGTGTAAAGTCTTTCTAGTGTAGAGTCTGTTTGTGTGTACTGAGGTGTGGGGGGGAGGGGGGAGGGGGGGGGGGGGCTCCAGAGTGAGGGGGAGGATGGGTCATCTCCTAAACTTGCGGAAGGGCCTGCTCTGGTTATTGTGGTGTGATTTAGAGTAGGGCTCCCAGCGTTTCCTCTCTGGCGGTTTGTTGTAAACGTAGGCCGACGGGCCTGAGTAGTCATCATCTGGATTCTCCTCCATCATCTGGAGCTTGGCCTCAATGGCGCGGATCTTAGCACTCGTACTAGAGGAGGAAAAAACAGAGAGAGAGATGTTAGCAGCGAGGCTGAGGGGGAAATACCAGTGCTGGTGGTGACGGGCGGACTGAGTGACGGACAGATTTTGGCTCTTGGCTGAGGGGGAAGAAGAGGAGGTATTAGCACTCTTAGTAATGGGAGGGACAGATGCAGAAAAATGGAGCAGGCAGCACAACTGGATTACCAGTTGCCCCATTTGAAATAGAAGAAAATGTAAATGGTGAAACAATTTGAAGGAGCAAGTGAGCAAAATTGCAGTGCAGGTGAGAACATGTGTGAGTGTGTGAGAGGTATCTAAAAAGCAGGAGAGACACAGTCTAGAGGTGGCATCAGAGGAAAAACAAGGGGAAACTGTGTTTATATTTCCTCTCTCATGAGAGTGATTTTAAAGTTTACATGATAACCAAAGTGTTGGGACTTCCTGAGAAGAATCCTGACAGCTGATAACTTGCTAAGCATTGATACTCTGAGCACAAGCGGCGATTTTAAGTCTCAAGCGCTCGATTTGGCTGGCGTAGTTATTTCGAATCTGTACATGTGATTATAGGCTGCAAGTGTAGCAACAATAATGGAACATGTTAGAAGTTGCTTTAACAGGACTTTTACATTTTGGGAACCAGAGTGTCAGTCCAGTTGTACGAAGATGAACTCAACTTTAAGGCAACAAGCCCACGAGCTCTGCAATAATAATAATGTCAGGACCAAGCTTGAGTTCAATGGATGATTTCATAGGGTAGCTCAAAGGTGAACCCAATAACATCTCGATTACTCCCTGGTGGCTGACTGCAGTGTTTGTCATAAACCCACTCACCTCCGTGTCAGGGGCCAAACTAAAGAAATGAAAGATAGTTTCTGTCTTTTTAACTATTCTGTTTGATTTGAAATAGCTATTAATGCTATAAAAAGGGGATGTGATGTCATAATTGGCAGCTGTGTTTGTCAATTATTGTGCTGGTCTTCATGGTACTGCTGGGGATCCCCTTACACTCATCTCTTCTCATTACAGGTGATCAGCTTCAGTGAAGCCTCTGAACCTTTACTGAGGATCTATGTACCCTGTGCAATTCTGTACACTTGTATTTATTTATTGATCTTTATGTGTAACCTGTATCTGGTCTTGCTGACTCTGTGATGGATTTGCTGGTCTTGAGCACACTGCAGCTTTGTTGGAGTTGACCTGTGTGTGTGTGCACACTCACTTCAGTGATTGCACCTGTGACAATTATCGAGTGCTCCTCTGATTGCCCGGCACCTGACATCAGCCTTGGTATATCTTGTTTTCACATGCCCTGATGAAGACTGTGTTGAAACGCATACACATCAAGACAATTTATTAAAGGCTTTTTAACTTTTGCCTCCAAATTTTTTGGTTTTGACTTATTTACAAAAGAAACACGTCTAACCTCTCCCTCTTTTTTTTGTTCATTTTTGTCCTTACATCCAAAGGGCACCTGTTTTTGTTTGAATGACAGTAGTTCATTGACATATTTTCTGCTTCTGTTATTGTGCAAACATAAAACAGTGATTTGATTGTGGCTCATTAAAGCTACTGTTAACAGATGCAGAAGGCAACTGGCAAAAAATTTTCAGATTTAGGTGCTATATTTTGGATATTTTCTAGGAGTAGGGTTGCAACTGATGATTATTTTCATTGTCGCTTAAACTGTCAGCTTTTTTCTTGATTAATTGATGAGTTGTTGGTCTGTAAAATGTTGAAAAGTTGACCACTGTCTCCTAAAACCCAAGATGACATCCTTTTTTTCTTTGTTTGTTTTTTTACTTTGTTTTTTTTACTTAAACTACTTTTACTTAAATACTCAAACCAATTATTAATTTGCAAATTAGTTGGTGATTGATGAGTAAACAACTAATCATTGCAGCTCTATCTTAAGAGAAATAAAATAGGATAAAAAATGCCTGAATAACCAGAAGGAGCTTTATGCGTTTGGTACCAACCTGAGGTGGTTGGTAGTTACGGGTCCGTCCTCTGTTGCCCCGCTGCATGACGGCTCCAGGCTAGGAGGCATCGTCTTGTCATTACGGAAACCTTCAAACCTCTGCAAATGGGATACGTGGCCAAAACAAAATGACCAACACAAACAGTGATGGAAACATGGATGGACAGACAGATGGAGAGAGATAAAAATGGTAAAATAACAGGCTGAAGCAAGAAAAGACCCTTGTGCAGGAAGAAAAAGACACATGGATAGTTGCAGAGTTTCTCTAGACTTGTGTCAAAGTGAGGATTATACTGACGAAGTGATCAGACTAACACATTCTCAGTGCATTTTGGGTAAAAATCACATCTTCATTTAGAAATATTTTCGTGCCCACTTTAAACATGGCCATACAACAAGTAGAGAAATAGAAAAAGACAGAAAATATGAAAGAAAATCCCGTGAACCAGACATTTAGAAACCATCAAACCTTCTAATAAACACTGACAGCAGTTCTCCGGAGAGCCAGCTCCAGCTTCCTCCCACAAAGTTCAACATTATTAAACTCAAGTATTGATTTTGTTTGTGTCTGCTCAAACAGACAGTAACCAAGCAGGACTGTGCATCCAGCTCATAATCACACCCTAAGGCACAAGGGAGGATAAAGAGGGAGCAGCTGAGGAGCAACAACCAACGTCTGCACTCATTCCTTTCAAAACCACCTTCCAAACATCTCCACCAGCCAACACAGAACTCTTGAAACCTGTGAAGAAAAAAAAGACAAAAAAAACGAAACAAAAGTCACATGATGGACCTGAGAAAACCCTGGCCCTCTGTGCAGCAGGAGCCGTTTGCAGGAATATGATGCTTAGAAATCAGTTGGTGTAAGTGGCACTGAATGACGTTACATAAATGCAAAAAAAGCACACACTCAGTTTAACATACTGTCCAAAGAAATAAATAACATGTAAAGCCAAGAATAGGTCTAAAACAATGACCATCCCAGCAGCCAGGACCCTTCCCTTCCACCTATTCCTAAAGGCATGTAGCTGGAATGCATATAGATCTACTAGAGCCAATCAGGCCAAACTGACTCTGTGCAGAAGCAAAAATGCTTAAGTTATAGAAGTTAAAATGTTTCTAGTTGTTCTAGTAATTGCATGTTTTGATTTTAAATACCCTTAACTATAAAGAGGCACACAGAGCATTGAGCATTAAGAGCTTCCTTAAGGATTATGTAAGTGTTTAAAGTATAGTTCATATTGGTACAGTCACAGGAAGGTTGAATGTTTTTTTTCTGATAGAGGTTTAGTGATGTAACATGCATAACACACATGTGGCTAAACTGCTTATTAATAAATACAGAACAATGCAATTATGAATTAGGGCATGTTTGTTTAACTTTTGAAAAAGCAGATTTGGAACACACTGCGTGTTTGTGAAGACTGGGGGGGAAACACATCAATAAATGTTCATCAACGTGATTTCCTCTCTTTCAAAGCGATGTAATAAAGTCAAGATGGAAGCCTGGAAATGAGACAACAGCTTCCAACACGGACTGACTCACTTATCCCAGCTCGTCACTTCTGGGCTGGAAAGACGGTGCTCGCTTAAGAAATGCACCACATTCAAGTGGACCTGAGCTGGCTTTAGTGGTGGAAAATTGCTCAAATGTTTCTTGTGCAATAAAAATTACACAGTAAATTCCTGTTTAATATGAAGATGCAGAACTATCACAGACTGTGTCTGACAGTGAGGATTGTTTTGACTGATATGTTCATCTTTAGCTTGTCAAAGGACCTCATGGGATAGAATTATACATCTTGCAATTCACCTTTCACATGGTAAACTGACCAGAAAGGTTGCTGAGCAGCTTAGCAGAAACAAAGCCCTGCATGCAGCTTTTCATACCTAGTTGATATGGCTGCAACATTACATTAACCATGCATTCAATTTTGAGCATGCTTTTAAAATAAAGGCTACTTTCAAAACTGTAACACTAACTTTCACACCCTAACATGCTGGTATGACAAAACTAAATATCCAATCCTACGAGTCAAATGTGCCAGTCCTGCCACTCACTCCGGCTGGAAACCAACCAGCACACAGAAAAACTCTCTATTCTACAGAGCTGTTAATCGACTACTATGAGCATAAAGTGTGCAATTCTGTGAGAAAGATAGTTGATATCCGAGTCTGATTTCCACGTCGTCAAATACAAATGGCCTTGGGTTTTATAGTCGCACTGCACCACCAACTGATTTACCACCACCAGGGTTGGTATTTGATGACTTGGGGAAGGAGATTCATCATCAAATCAGAATTGCATACTAAACATTAAAAAACGTCATGCGTAGAGACTAAGCTCTACTTCCAGTATGTGACGTACTTGTAAAGACAGAAGAAATGTATTTTGTCAAATAAAAATGCATTTCAATAACTGCTAAATCTGAACCTGCACATAAAACATACTGTGGCTCAGTGATGCACAAAACATCTTTGGACTGATGACTCTCTAATAAAAGTGCATCAAAACCAGATGATGGTGAACTATGTTAACACAGTATTAAATCTGAGCAAATATTCATAGCAGAAATGAAGTGACACCACTGGCAAGTGTAAGGGAAGGGCATGCAGAAGGTGATAACATACACTCTGAGCAGAGTAGTTAAAACTTTTTTGCATTTGAGTCACATGATGAGGCAGACTGGTATCAATTTTGGGATATAAACAAGCTAAAGTTTAAGGTTTATTGGTATAAATAACCAGAGCTATTTTTGGTTGGAATGGTGCATTGAGCCAAGTTACGATGAATCTATGAGCAGATTTATCCCACTACGTGTTGTCTTAGAGGCGGCAGCTTTGACCTTGACCTGTGTGTGTGTGTGTGTGTGTGTGTGTGTGTGTGTGTGTGTGTGTGTGTGTGTGTGTGTGTGTGTGTGTGTGTGTGTGTGTGTGTGTGTGTGTGTGTGTGTGTGTGTGTGTGTAGGGCGTGATTCGTCTCTATACAGGATATCCCTTCACCCATTGCCAGTAGGCTATTGTTAAGAGACAGGCACAGGTTGTGCTGGGATCCCACTGCTCTCCATAAACTGACTACTGTAGAGGTAATGTGAAAATGTAAATCAACAGATGCTTATAATCTTCATCATAAGAATAACTGGTTATTTTTTTCAGCCACGTTTCTGCCCATGGCAACAAGGACACTGGTTCCTTGACTTTTTTCCTATCTCTGAAAGTCAATGATAACATTTTTCCAACACACAGACTAACAGTATATTTAATCCGTCCAACTGCAGCCACAATCAGCGTCATATATAAATATGATGGATGTGCCTTTTTTCACAAAGCCAACAGGATGTATAAGATTTTCCATCTTATAAAAAGGAACTGAGTTTGACACTTACCCTCACCTGTGCGTGCGCCCAGCGCACGACCAGCTTCTTGGACAAGGCTAGCTTTCCATTTAAACACTGGATCGCCCTCTCTGCCTCCTGCATAGTCACACACACACACACACACACATATACATACAAAAAAAAAGAGCGGAAGAGGAGAAGAGAGAAAGGATGAGGGACATATTTTGTACAATTATGATTAAAAATCAGCCTTGATGATTGCACCAGAGTCCTTAAATAATTAGTCCTCACAACAGAGAGATGGTAGAAACAATAATAGATGAGTGATGTGGCACTCTGCCTGCGCACAGACCATAACTAACATTTGTGTGTGTGTGTCTCTTGTGTGTCTGACAGTCAGTGTGAGGAAACATAGTTTTGTCTAATCAAAAGAGTAAGTAGCTTTGATGCTAAATTATATTAATGAAGTACTTTTTCTGTGTGTGTGTGAGAGTGTCTGAGTGTGTGTGAGAGTGTGTAAGATAAACACACACTTCCTCTGTATAATCCTTTTGGGAGGGCTTCATATCCCACTGATAGACACTAGCTGTGAAACAAGATGCTTATCACGCTCCCCAGGCTCCCTCCAAAACAAATACTGCCTGCTGAACCTGTGAAGCTGAGCGGCCTCTTTTTAGGTCCTTTTTATAGAAATATGGTCCACTCCAGGTCGGCACACAATGAGGTCCTGACTGCTTGAGGATAGTAAAATATTAAAGCTTTGTCAGGCCATTTGAGTCCTGGGAGACTAATTACACACAGTAAACGTTCTGTCTTTGTTTGACTGTAAGAGTGGATGTGGAAATCAAATTATTTTTTATTTATATTCTTTGTAATATGCAATATCTGCATGGATCTAATAGTCACTTTACTGCCAATAACGACAGATGACAAATCGACAACTGAATCAATTAAAATTAGAATATTTTGTAGTCTTCATTTAGGAAGCAAGGATATAAGTTTTGTTTTAACATTTGGGGGGGACACATGAAAGATTTTCTCCATCAGAAAATGTTGTGCATCAAACATTTAATTTTCTGCATTCTGGTAAAATTCTTATGCACCAGTTTGTGTATTTATTGCATCAATTTATGGCATAAATGTCATTAATTTTGTGAAAATAAAGGTCTGCTACTTTCATGTTTTTATTTGGGAAAGGGCAAATGAATAACTTCTAAGTATTGTCGGGAACATGTACATAAGTTCAAAAAAACAAAATCATTGAAACACTAAAGACAGGCATGACTAAAAAACTTTGCGTTTATGACATCTGACTTTAAACCATCAGTTTACAAAATTACAGAATGTGAAAAAATTAAAATCAAATATCAATAATCTTAAATATAAATCTTGAATGTACCTCTCTGGTGTTGAAGTTGACAAAGCAGTAGCCTCGCGGCTGTCCCTCCAAAGGCCCAGATTTATGGAACAGGAAGTCAAACTGTTTTACGTTGCCAAACTTCTCCAACAACTTCACCAGGTGATACCTGCCGAGAGAGGAATCATGTCAAAGAGAACACAAAAAGGAACAAGAAAAACACAACACAGGATAAAGGAAAATAGGATTTATTCTTATGATATAGAGAAAAGCTTTTATTGAATAAAATGTCCCATATAAGACTGACTCTTAAACTAAATTTCCATAATTGTCAACAAAATGCTCTGGACAGTATATTGTAGTTAACCCTATGAAAAAGCCACATAGATATTCTCCATACTGTATACCGTCTGTGAATCAGGTGGGTCTAATGAGAATGACAGCTTTCTCTCCCTGACACCTTTTTAGCAGCGGGCCAGCTGGTGTGGCAGCCCAGTGACAGTAAATCTCTCATTGAGACAATGCTGAGGATACAGTAGCAGGACAATGAGGGAATAAAAAGGAGGAAGCCTCAAATCCCCCCTGAGCACCGCGCTACGCACAAACAACATCCAGGCAGTGTGCAAGGCTGCCTGGGACTGCTGGACTGAGAATGACCATAGATATGTTGTCATCAAAGAGCTATGCAGCATGTGCGAGGATTTGTATGTTCGCGTGTAACTGACTGACTACTGGCAGCCATGGGAAAAAATGTTTTTTCTGACGGTGTGGAAAAGAGCAATGAGTTCAGGGCCGCCTGTAGACGATGTTCACTGCTGTATTACTGTAAATACCCAGGTGCTGATTGGATGTTTCCAATGCATGCTGAGCAGCAGGTGCTTTTTAGTCAAAGGTCTTGTGTATGAAGGATTTCTATGTGCAATGTTCTTACTTTTGATTGTGCAGAATAAGGGATTGTCTGAGGCCAGTTATTTAACCCTTTCTAACCTGGATCTACATTACTTTTCTTGTGTTGCATTTGGACACCTTCACAAGTATTAGCACCTTAAAACCCAAAGCAAATTGGTTGGATTTCTTTTGAAAACATGGGGGAAAAGGCAATGAGCAACTTGGCAAGACATGTTCTGCAAATTGCAAAAAAAAAAATTGGATTTTGGGGCATTTTTCCCTTCATTGTTAGGCCAGCTCAAGATCGACAGGTAGGAGAGAGAAAGGGAATTACATGCATCTACCAGTTGAGCTAGAGGTTGCATCCTACTATTTTCATTATCAAATAATCCGCAGATTGTTTTCAGTGAATTGTTTGCTGGGACACACCAATACTGATATCAGGTCAGTACTGACCCCAATAGATGGATCAGGTATCTGTGACAATGGTGGTGCGTCAGCAGCGCACCAGTAGACTAAATTATGTTTACATTTAATGCAGTTGTATTGTTCATTCATGCATTCATTAGCTGTAAATGCTTATCCTGTTAAGGGTCTCTGGGGGGCTAAAGCCTGTCCCAGCTGCCACTGGGTGAGAGGCGGGGTACGCCCTAGACACGTCGCCATGCTATCACAGGGACGAAACATAGAGACAGACCACTTTTTAAAAAGTTAGGCGATTTTAAAGTAAACCCTGATGATGCCTCACACTTAAAAAATGATTGCAGTCACTTCCACATAGTGAGGCATACAGCTTATTAATTAAACACCAGTATCCCTTATTAACCCTGCCAGAAAATAGTTAAATTTCATTCATAATTTCCAAAGACCCAAGTTTACATGTTCGAGTATTCTGAAAAGATATTGAGTTTACTGTCTCAGCAGAAAAAAATCCCACTTGAGAAGCTGGAAGCAGTAAATGTTTGGCACTTTGGCTCAAAATAAACCTGCAGTTCTTACAACTGCAAGTCTGGAGTCCCTGTATTGGGCAAACTTGTCTACCACACACGGTTAATTAGCAGCACACAGCATCCTCCCGACTGATTAGTCATTGAAACCACCTCTGAAGTGCCTTCGTAAGTACAACAACAGACTGCTAGTGAAAAAAAAGAAAGACAAATTCCTGGTGATTCTTTGAGACACGAGCAAATTGCTCTCCAAATTCTGCCACTTTTTAATGAACTAATATCACTGATGGCCATCATATGTTCAACACATTTAGAAATAAGCCATTTTATCCACAGACATTTTTGACTGAAAATCACAGGTGCTACTGATAACACTAACGATGACTCTGCTACACTCGAGTGTCCCAGTAAGACATCGCAGTGTGACAGCGAGCCAGCACCCACAGCACCAGGACCTAAAAACCAGCTAGATCGAATTCAGCCATCATTAATTTCATAATTTAAACGTGCTTTTCCTGCAGTCAAGTGTCTTCAGGCTATAAAAAGCAACAGCAAAAACAAAACCGAAAATGCACAAACAAAAGAAATCAATAAACACCTTCCTGTGTTTTTGTTTCAGTGTATTTAGCTTGTGTGACGGTCCAGCCCTCGCACTGACCCCAGGTGTTTTGTATAACTGTTCACGAGGAATTAATGCTTAAGGCTTTTATTGTTTAGTTGCTTGTTATTGTTAATCCACTTAACACAAGGATGACTGTATGACGATAATGTGCAAGCGTGCACTTGTGTGTATGAATGAGACTCAATGTGTGATACAGAGGGTGAACCGTGCGTCTTAGCTACAGGTTGTGCTAATGTCTTCCACCCCTCTATGACTCCCTGGAGGCCCTTAGGCCGAAGAGAATTTCTGCTTTTCCCAGACAACACCCTGCAAGCCTCCCATGTGAAGGAGGCTCCTCAAGCAGCAGGCTCATGTCCGAAGAGAAGACATAATTAAATAAAAGTTTATCATTATTTAGAACCCTTTTCTGCACTCTTATAAGCAAATAGGTTGCCTTTGCACTTTTTGCACCTCTGCAACAATGTGAAATGAGAAAGGTAGTCATTTAAGTCATATGCAAAAAATTAAAATGTTAAAATGCACTTAATATTGCATTTTAATACTGGTATAAATGTATATATATATATATATGTTTGTGCATATTTGTAAATGTGAGACAAATTAGAAGGCTGAAAATCTAAGAACATTTTTGGATGCTAGCAGGCTGAACCACAATGGACCGCTCCTCCTGGGGGCTGTAAAATCCACCGGAGGAAGAGGAGGAGAGGGGGGAGGAAAGGGAGGGAATGGTGGTGAGAGGGGGAGTAAAGTTCAGAGGGGGGATGTTGACAGTAAGGTGAAAGGTGGAGGAAAAGGAGGTGAAGCCAAAAGAAGAGAGGAGGTGAGGAGCCAGGTAGGAAAGACACAAGAGCTAGGAAGCAAAGAGGAGGAAGGAAGGTAACGAAGGATGTGAGTCCAGTCCAGAAAAAGATAAGACAAAAGGTTTGGTCGAGAAAAGTGCAGGTCAGAGGGGAAAAAAATATAGAGGAGGAGGAGAAGGGACGTTTTGACTTTCTGGCAAGGCAAGTACCTACACTTTGTTCATAAAAAGAAATTTAAATGTAACAAGAGGACCAGAAAGAGAACCAAAAGGGAGACGGTGATGGATTGCCACTAATGAGAAATTCCCTCTCTGAGCAGCCAAAAGCACAAAAACATGAATATGTGGTGAAAGCTCCAGTTACACCTGCTGCGTCTCTGCTTGGTGCACCATGCAAGGAAAAATGAAAGAAATCTCACTGAATATTATGTGATATTTCCATCTAATCTTGGAGAAAAATTTTGATGGTGAAGAGTTTTAAGAGTGTGGCTATTAACTGGTACTTTGAGATGGATGCCATCACTTTTAGAAAGCATTTCACTCTTTGAAACCGACTCAGTTTTCTTGTGCTGCATTTAAAACACCTTTTACAAGCTGTTTAACCCCTTGAAACCTGAGTAAATTAGTTTGATTTCTTTCAAAAACATGGGGAAAAGGCAGTGACCAACTTTAGAAAGAATGTCCCACAAATTGCAAGAAATTAGTAAAAGATGGTGAGAAAATGACCCGAAAAACAGTTTTTATAAAGGGTAAATAAACAAAAGGTAAGAAAAATATACAGAAACTATGTTAGTGATTATATTCTTTCAATTATATTACAGAAAAAAATGTTTCCTTTGTAAAGCACTTTTTGGGTAATTTTTTTTTTTTTTTTTTGCTTATTTGAGGCTATTCTCCTGTAACCTTTTACTAATTTCTTGCGCATTTTTGGGCCATGTCTTATTAAGTTGCTCACTGCCTGTTCCGTATGTTTTTGCAAGAAACCAAACCATTTGTTCATGTTTCAAAGGGTTAAAGTAGCAAAAGAATTACAGTTTTCATTTGTCATAGCAGAGTTGCTACATGCACAAAAGGCCTGGGAAAAAGACAGTATGCAACACGGGGGTAAAGGAATAAGACAGTTCACTTCGTTTGTCAAAATCACAAGCTTGGAATACATTTTAGCCCAAATTTTTAAGCTATGAGCCCTACAAGAATCTTTTATCCTTCTTAGAAAACTTGAGATCAGTCACAACCACAATTACACACCGCACGCAAAAATCTATCTGTATGACTGAGGACACATTACACAAGATGAAAGTTGAGCCTTCTTACCTCATCACATCATAATCGATGTAATATTTCGCCCTGAACAACCAGAGCAGACCAGGACGCCTCCAAATACTCTGATCAAACTTGATTACTATATAAAAAATGCAATTCAATACTGATATATAACTTTCTGCTTCAAAATAGAAAGAAAACATCATCAACAAAATAAAACATTATACAATGAATAATACTTGATTTAATGACTGAGCAAGTAACCTAAAGTAAAAAAAAAAATAATGTCTGTAATTAGCTAAAAACTCTTGCAGAATGAACAAGGTTTAATTAACTATTCATGGTCTCATGTACTCATTATCAGCACCTTGCATTTCAGGTCTGCATTGCTCCTTTGCACTGAGTTTTGGTTTAGCTTACCAAGACAAACAGAGGGCATACTGCATATGCTACCCAGGAGCTAATTAATCTTCCCAATCAGCACCAGGGGCCATGGGCATTTCTCTTGTTTTCCCTCCATACTGTGAAGCAGTGGGCTATTTAAGGAGAGGCAGAGCAGAGCAGCGAAAGGGGAAGGAAACGCCTGTCTAGACGCCCACCAGAGCTGCGGGCCATACATTCTCCAGCAGCCCCCACAGGCACACAAACACCCCCCTCACCCTGAAAACTACCTTTTCTCCATCACAATAAACGTAGGGGTGCTCTCTACACTCATATTTGGAGTTTTCAGACACTCAACTGCACACAAATGCAACAAGGTTTGCATGAACATATGATGTCGTGTAAAGTGAGACACGCTATTAATGCATACAGACACCTCAGTGTGTTGCAGTCTACACCACCAGCTGCCACCCAAACATCAACTGTGTACTTAAACATGCTTACACACAGACACACACTCTCAGACACACACACAGTCAGTTCCAGGTTGACACAGAGAGAGTAAACAGGGCAGGTGAGTGAGGAATGATGGCTGCTCCTTAGCAGAGCAGGTCTCCACGCCTCGCTGCCTCTCTTTCACACACCCAGCCCTGTCTGCTCAGTCTCAGCCTGCGACACACACACACTACGCACACAGTTAATCAATCATATATGAACACACAATGCATTGCCTCTCTATGAGGCAGAGCCAGGCAAGTTAAAAGCAATGCATCAGGTTCATAACATGGAGCGCCTCGCAGCAAACCCCAATCCAACACTTGTTGCTGCCAAATTAAAAAACGAACTGTTTTTCATTCAACTGGCTGGTTCACATGTTTAAGTCTTTGCACTTTTGTAGCAAAATATAGATTTGTTTTTTAATTCAGTAACTCTCAATGTCTTGAAATGTGTTGATAAATTGTTAATTGTTGTACTGTCTCACCTTTGGTTTCAGTAATTTAATCTGAAGCCCTTTCCAAAATGTGTGGGGAATGGCTGAAATCCGTAGTGGATTTACTCACTCTGTAATTTTGGGATCAATGTTGCCTATCCACAAGCGGTTTCCGTCATGGGCCACACTCTCTGACATGATGGAGGCATTTTCTACTGTCTCTGCCGCAGACGACATGTGTACTCTGTGGGAGGCAGGAACAGAAGACAGAGGAATTACATTTACAAAGAAAAGATAGAGATGATTTGATATGTTTACATTTGTGTCAGATGCTCAGTGGTCATTAAGGAAGGCAGAAAAGTAAGCTGTTAATCGGAAGATTAAAATATTGCCTTAAAGAGAAACTTTACAATCTGTACTATACTATCTACAGCTCTGAGCACTGTGGCTAACATGACTGATCAGAGGGCATCAGGAAAATAAAGACAGGTGATCAGAAAAGATCTGTCCATCCATTTGACCTAGTGTATGTCCTATCACATGAAGACATTCATCTCTCTGACCGTGCTCGAACTCTTGCAATCTGTGCTTTGTAATATAAAAGTGCTCTAAACAGGTCAAACAGTTAAGCCAGTCTGCACAGATAGTGTTAATAATATGTAGTAAGTACCCACATCAGCTGTAAGTAGTGTGTATTTATAGAGTAAATCGGGTTAGGTCATTTCATTACACTGATATGTCATTTTTCTGTTCTTTTAGACAGATTCCTTTCTCTCTAAAATAACTCAAGTCTTTCCTTGGTATATACTTTATTTAGGTTTACCAAAACGTTATAAAATATTATCAGGTTTAGGCTCAGGTTCAGGTTACTTTATTTGTACCCATTGGTGAATATGGTTTGCAGTAGAAAGTACAAGGCATCCATTAACAGAGCTTAAGACACCACAAACAACATACTGGATAAAAAATTACAAGAGGATAAAAGATTAAACAATGAAAAGTACCCCAGTGCTAATTAAAACATCAAATGTGTGATAAATACCAATAAAAACACTAAACTACATAACCAAACCCTAAAGAAAACAATCTAAGAACAATGAAAAAATCTGTCATAAATACAGGCTCAAAAAGGCAATTTATCTCAGCTAACAAATTTAATGTCAAACTGTGCGCTTGATATAAGACTTATTTATGTGTAACGCATTGCCGAGATTGTGGTCAAACACATTTTTAAAAGCAGTCTATATGACACCGAAGCACTGTCAATATACCATTTATTATGTTTTCACTTATAGTGTGGATATTTAGCTTCTCCAACCATCAATTTTTATCAGAATTAGAAAATTATGTAGGGTGCGTTACTTTTATTCACGGTATAAGGCAAATACCTCGTTCTTGAAATTAATAATCATTAAAAAAAACAAGAAGTACTCAATGTTTTCTCTTGAGAAACGTTGACTGGCTACTTGCTAACGTTAGCTTAGCTAACCGCAGGTCGATAGATTGGCAGCTATCCGCGATTTACAAGCGTTTGGTGGTTGAAATCGATCGCAGAAGATTAATATAGCCTCGGTCATTCAGGTAGTGGGATATTTAGCTAACTAAATCTACCCACTAAACGGTTAATAGTCCGCTTTGGACGAGCAATGGGTTGCTAGCAGTTAGCTAGCTTAGTAACGTTATCGCTTACCTCCGAAATCTGTCAAACGTCCTCTTTGATAGCGACTGACTTCTTCTACTTGGTTTGCTACGGATCCCACTTCGGGATGATTAGGTTACGTCAAAACGTAATACCAATCATTTCAGCTATTTTTATGATTTCCTCTTGTAAAACTGAGCAGTTCAGCTAGCTCGAAAGATAAACACTCGCCTTGTTACCGTCTCACAACAAAGGCGCGGGGTGATGCTGTAGATGTTTAACTGTCTATGGAGTCGAGAGGAGGTGCTTGTTTTAGTGTTTGGCATCTCCCGGATCGCTCCTCTCGCGACTCCGAGTGTCGCTGCAGCCGATAACACCGCCCCACCAGTTTATCTCATAAAACATTTCAAACACGCTACTGGACATCTCAGTGTCGGCGCTTGATGATGACAACATAGATGTCAAATGTGGCTTTTCCTTAGCTAACATGCTTCTACAAAGGCTGTAAACTTGAAGTAAGTATTATGTTTTGGGCAGTTTACAGTTAAATGTTAAATATTTTGCCGCGTCGTAGTTTAAATTAACGGCGGTCTCGTGTTCAATAACTACATTATCGGGGTATATGTTCCTCTTTATCTTTGATCACACCGACCTTCACACCGCCGTGCATGTAATGCATTCACAGCTTTGTGTTTTCTGCTTTATTCGAGTATCAATTAGAAAAATCTACCTATGAAGCAACCTGGCGCCTCATAGAGACTGTTATTTATTGTTATTTTAGAGTGGAGGGGTGGTACAAAACGTGAAAGGCACTTCAAAATAATTTGATAAGCACTATAAACGTTGATAAGTTTTTGATTTGGCTCAGGGAAAGGACAGTCAACTTTAACTAGTCATGTTTTTTTTAATTTATTTTAACCCTTAACCTGGTTGGACATCAGTTTTTCTTTTTTGCTGAATTCAGACGCCTTTCACAAGTATTTAAACACTTAAAACCTGAGCAAATAGGTTTAATTATCTTTGAAAACACAGGCAATGAACAATGTACAAGAAATTGGTAAAATGTGACAAGAAAATAATATGAAAATTAAAAAGAAAGAAAGAAAATAAAGAAAAATGTCCAGAAACCACATTTATTTATTTTTTATACTTTCCTTTTTCTGGTTAATTTCAGGTCATTTTATTGTAACTTTTTCATTGTAAGTTTAATTCTTTACATGGTTTAATGGTAAAAAAGAGAAAAAAAAAATCCATATTCTATTCAGAAGATATTCTGATATCATCAAATACATATAAAAAATATATTTGTTTTTACCAGTTTCCCAGTTATTGTTCCTCTCAGTGGTGTACATGATGATTTTTAGATTTTGTTAGGTAGGTGTTGCATCAACATCCAAGTCAGTCAAACCAGATGACTAACAAATGGTGTCTAGTAATAATGTGATTATAGATTATTGTAATACATTCAATATTAAGTGATGACAAAGGGAAAATGACTTGCCAACAATATTGATAGAAAATTTAAAAAGGTTTTATTAAGCAAAATTGGGTTTAATCTTTTAAAATATGAGGAGACTTTGGTTTTCTCTGTTTTATGGAGTAGTAATCTAAATATTTTGGGTCTTATGTAGGGCTTATTGCATATACCCTCAATCAAAAATTATAAAATGCAAATCTTCTTTAAAAACAATCCAGGGCACACCTTAGGGGCTGCCTTTAGTTTTCCAGGCAATATAGATAAAAATGACCAACGCATTGCAATTAACACTTCTTTATCAGGGTCATTGTCTGCACAAATTCATTTTTTTGTACAAACCCCACAATGTGCCTTAGATGGTTCCTGAAGGAGACTTTTATTTTTCATTTTATATTTTTTGATTGAGGGTATACTTCATTTATGCAATGAGCCTTATGAGTACACGTGAAGCATCCAAAGAGCACCTGCATGTGACCACTGCAAAGACCCGGCAGCGCTTCCACTCTTTTGTCTCCATGAATATTTTGGGGGTTTTGAACTAGTAACTGAACAAAAAAAAAACAGAAATTTCTGCATGTGACCTTAGGCTGCTGAAGTTGAGACCAAAATATTTCAGCATTTTTTTAATAAAATGAATGGGTAATCAATTACATCAAAATATAACTGAGAGGTTAACTGATATGTAAAGTAATCATCTGATCAGTTTGTTGGATGAGGCAGAGCCAGACCGAATATTATCAGATACTCTGCTGTTATATTTTCTGCTCAAACTGTGTGCAGAGGAGAGATGATGCGGGCTCACCAGCTGGCTCCTGCCACTGGAAGAAGGAGAGGTGTGTCTGCAGCTGCTGCTGTGTGTGAAATCTACAGGATATGAGGCTACAGTATCCCACTGAACACCTGTGCTTCTCTTTTTCTGCTTGACTTCTACTCTAAAGACATCCGTCACCGTCCCACATCTGAGCCTATCTGCTCTGCCACAGTGCGCCGTATCGTATCAGCTTGTCAGGAAACCTGCCAGCCATGGGTGCCTGGTATGGGTTTGTACTGAAAGTGGTGGTTCACAGTGTAGCCTAAATATTGCCATTGGAATATGTTTGGATTTTGGTTAATATCGGGGGTTGATGTTGGATTAATACCAGAGACTTTTGGCATGGCACTAGCAACCACTGAGGACACTGAGATCAGTATTTTATTTGGGGTTTTCGGTCTTTAAATGATTGGAGGAGATTAAAATCTACAGTTAAACAAAAATGATACATGGGTTATTTAAGGCTGATTCTGACATATTTGTGAAAAAAAGTCTAAAACGTGTCTGTGTTTCTGCAAGATAAGTACATATACTTAAATATTGATAAAATCAATTGATTTAATATCATATTTATGGCAGAGTGGAGCATTTGAATAACAATTTAGACAGATGAATTTAACAGAATCTAATATAACAGTTACAGAAAATCTGAAAAATATTTAACATAGTAAGAAAATGTAATTTTTTCAGTGAATGGGTTCTTTAGGGGGAGTTTGGATTTATGACTGGTCTTACTTTGTGTTTTTATTCAAATGATATTCATGTAAAGTGAAGAAAAAAAACATTTTAATGAATTTCAGCACATTTGAGCTTCAGCTTTTCAATCAGTAGTCGAGGGGATTTTGTTTTCTAGTTTTTCATCTTCTGCACAACTGAAAAAAAATCCCAGAGTAATATGATGCATTTGGGAAAGTCCTCTTAACTTGTAACCAAACTGTCTTTAATGCAGCGGTTTCTTTCTGCTCACAGCTACCAGTTATAAATACACACCAGACAATAGAGGATGTCAGTCAGGCCGCAGTACACTGTGAGCTCTTCACAGCCACTGACTGTGAAAGACCGGCTTTAGTGTGTGTTTGTGTCTGTGGGCTTAGATATCTCAGAGGTTGTCTGTGCCTGTGTGTACTCCGAGGTTCAGTGACACAGTTCACTGTCGAGAGCCAGTTTGCGAGGTGGGAGGTGGTTATTCCATAGACAAGGAGTGGTTGGTCTCGTATTGTCTTGTGGTTTTTGAACGGGAGGTTCCCCTTCAGGAATGCCCAAACAAGTGTGCGTGGGCTGGATGTAGACCTGGTGTTGGCTTGTGTGTGTGTGTGTGTGTGTGTGTGTGTGTGTGTGTGTGTAAGAGAACATGCATGTTTGTGACTTAAGTGTAATTTCATTTTAGTTCCTCAGCAGCAGTGATTGTTACTCGTCATATCAGCAAAAGCACAGGTGAAACAAGTTTTGTTAACAATGGCTCAATTCCATGAAATGTTCCAGCTCGTCGGGCTGCCAGCACAACACCAGAGCCATGGAAGTAGCTCACCTCAATGGAATTCACTCGTTATTAATGTTATTATTTTCACCAGTGTTTTTCTACAATGACATGCCAAAATTTGCGTCGTAAATAAGATCTGTTGGTAGTTTGATCGATAATTAAAATAACTGAGTTGCAACCCTAAATCCAGGCAGAGGGATGCGTCCATTTAGTTAACTTCTATGTGAAAGGTTTTCATCCTTAAGGTTTATAAACACTAAAAAAAGGCTGATATTTTTATGATGATTACATGTAAGTAAACATATACATAAAACCTTTTTTTTTACAGAAAAATTTAATATTTTATACTTAAGACTGCAACATGATATGTCATTGCCAAGAAATAAAGCTTTTTTTTTATTTTATTATTTCTTGTCACAATTTATCAGGTAGTTGTCAAAAAAATGGCATATAGAATTGTAATGTCAGTACAAGATGAAGGTCTACCTCCTACTGGCTGATATGAGCTATTACTTCATTTCGATAAATATTACCAGTGGTGCCTTCAACTGATCTATGAACAATTTGTGTCAAATTTAATCAAATGATGCTATTTCAAACTAGGTGGCTTTGTGTTTGCATACTTCTTCCAACCAATCAATATTCAATAAATTTTATTTAAATTGTAGAATCACAGTGAGGCATGGTCCCAGAGCACTTTACAAAAAAACATACAGCAGACAAATATAATACAAAAAAATGACATTGAAAAACATTAATGTTAAAGGTGATATTTGAATAAATGATAATAATAAAAATCAAAATAAAACAACCACATTTAAAGCATCCAGCAGAAATTTCAAACCCATCCAGTTTTTCTTTTATTTCTGATAAACATGCCCCTAAATTTAGGATTTGGAGTAGTAATTTTGCTGTACAGTTATATATAGTTGTGTGTTATCAGTGTAACAATAAAAATAAACATTGTACTTTTCAGATGATATCACCAAGGGGACGCATATATAGAAAAGAGGAAGCATAGGTTCAAAGACAGATCCCTGGGCTAACGTAATTCTTTGTTCTTACTTTCTTACTGCCTTTGTGTTTCAGTCATGGCTTTAAACCACCTGATGCTGCTGCGGCCTCTGCTGTGTCAGACCCTGGTGCGACAGCTTAGGTCTCCCCTCGTGGCGGCCTCTAGGATCAGTACACCATTTCTGTACCCCAACACCACCTGCCTCCCAGTTGCATGCACCAGGCTCTATGCCACCAAGAAGACAAAAGGTCAGTGAGGAGATTTTAGAGACTGGAGTTCACATGTGTACAACCTCTGTGGTTCTGTTGGCATGAGTGTGGATGACGTGATTCTACGTGATCTATCTTAGATATGAGTCTCCACTTTTTCCTCATTGCTTTGCTTCTTTCCCTCTCTTCATCTTCCAAGGCAAGGCAAAGGGCCAGTCAGCGAAGGTGAATATTAATGCAGCTCTGGTGGAAGACATCATCAGTCTAGGGGAAGTGGAGGAAGACATGACGGCTGTTGTCAGTGCACTCAAAGACGATTTCACACGCAACCTCAGCATCCGAACCTCGCCAGGTATTCAGTGTATCTCTGTTTTTCTCTTGGACTCCGTCTAATGTTGTCTGTATGCCTGTGTCTCCTTACGTCGCTCTTTGTTAGTTTCTCAAACTTTACAGGATGTTTACCCAGAGCAAATCTGGTGTTTGAGTGACTTTTTTCCAAAATAATGTTTATTAGTAGCATCTCTACAAACATTGCTTCTCCTCTTTTCTTCTTTCTGTAGCATTGTTTTTGTTTCATCCATTGTCATAGCCTAGGGATAGCATATTATTAATCTGCATTTGGCTGGACGACCATGACATCCATGAGATACCTCTGAACACTGTTTGGGCATTTCATCGTATTGCATTGGATTTTAAGTGCATGGCTTAAGTGCATTTAAGGTGTTCCCAACTACACTTTTGCTCGTTAAATGGCACATAATCTGGACACAAAATAAGGTGCAATGGGCAAAAGGGTTATTTTTAGTTCTTTTATTAATCATAGGGGTGTTGTGGGCATAACATGAATTCAACCAATAAGAGTGTCCTCCGCAATTCCCTTAAAAAGCCGAATGTGCCTGCACCTGGTGCACTGCTATGTTTATGGCGGATTCAGCAAATTGGAGAAGTGAGGGGTTTTCTGTTGAGAGTAATACAGTAAGTAATGTCACTGCAGCATATACTGGGCGACACGTAGACAGAGGAAGCAGAACCTAACTTTTAGCTTCTAAAATAATCAATAAAGTTACGCTGCTCTTCGTGCCTAAAAATATCTCTAAATGGGGAGTCGGAAAGCAGCTCTGCAGCTCTGCTCTGCTATTTTCACATTTTAGAGAATTTATATAGTCCTCATTAATTATGTATTATTTCAGCCATCAGAAAACCGTCCGTATGTCCATGTATGAGTAACAATTTTGGATGTACACGTGTTGTGAACCCGACTAAGTAGGCGCATCTTACTATCTAAACAAGCATCCTTTAAATAGCAGGAAAATACTGAACCATTCTGGCTTTAGACCAGATTTTTGTTGGTTAATTGTTAATGGTGCAATTGCTTTCCTCTACCTTTAAAAAAACAACAAATAAAAAAGAGAAAAAAGAAGGAAATTTGCCCAACTCCATCTCATTTTCAGACCTACGCGGCCATGTGCTGGCTGTGAGAATTATAACTGCATGGGTCTGAAACTAGCAATGACAGTTGTGCTGTATGTTGTTTTGTGCTGGTTGTGAGATTGGGCCCTTTAACTTATAGGCAACACTATATGCATGAATCACAAATTAACATACAGCATACTGAGGTCACCTTATTGATTTAATTTCTAGTTTGAATTTAACCAATTATATACATGCATGAACTGAGCATTAAGTGCAACAATGCTGTTTGATTGGTGTGCTATTATCAGCACATCAAAGGCACATTTTTTGCTTTGGGATAAATTTTTCCTCTTTCTCTGTATCTACCTGAAAAAGTGCCTAAGGGCTGATAGCGAGTCCCGGTGTGACCTTACCTTGACCCCCAGTTTGACCTCTGTTTCCCCAACTACATCCAGGTCATGACCCCTTTGCCTCTGGGTTCAACAAATGGGAGCTGGGCTCGGGGAGTATAATGGAAGCTCCCGAGGTGGGAGGCAGCAGCTAGATTAGACTTAAAACTTAAAGTGTCTGAGCTTTTATACTTTTTGCTCCTCAGATAAGAATGATGTGCTTTTTCCCGACATCTGATCTGCAGCTTGTGTAGTCTTTTTACTTCTACTAAACACGTCGGAGAGTTAAACATCAGAAGCACAGGTTGATTTTTTTGTAGTCAACGCCTCAAAATCTTTTCCTGTAGTTTTCCTCCAACTGTTCTATTGCTCTTATTCATTAATGTGTCCATTCTTCATCTTGTTCCCATCAGCTTTTCTTTCTCCACTCATCATTCACCGAATTCTTGGTCTGAGTCATTTTCTATCTTCAGCCCCTCCCTTTATATCCCTTTATTACTTACTCTTCTCTCATTTTTCCCAGCAATTCTCAGCTTTATATTTTAGCACATGCTATGTATTCAATTCTCGTCACACACTTTTGTATTCAAATTTCTTCTCGACCTGAAGGGCAAGCGTTTCTTACTTCACTCTCTCCATCTCTTCAGTCCTACTGTTTCTCTTGTCATTTCTGTCTTCTTCCCTCCATCCTGTCATCCTCTATCCACTCGCTGCTGTCCTCCACTCCATCCGTCCTCCTCTCTTCTGTCCAGCTGCAGAGTAATCCAGGGAGGCAGCAGGACTTAGAGCTGACAGGAGAGATGAGATGGTGGAATGGAATTACGTCAGTTGTCCGAATGTGTGTCTCGTGTGTGTGTATGTGTTTGTTCCATGAACCCCTCATCTGGCTCTCATTAAGCTTATGAGTATGTGTGTGTGTGTGTGTGTGTGTGTGTGTGTGTGTGGATATGAGTGTATGAGCTGTTGTGTGTTGCCATGAATCCATACTGTGCATGTGTTTGTTTGCGTGCAGCAGAAAGTCGTAGATAAATGCAGAGAGAGGGGGGATCAGCACTGTGACCACCGTATTGTGGTTAGTCACAGATGGTAAATCTGGCTAGCTCTGTTTCCATGGAAACTTTAAGACGGAGTGGACTGAGAAGTTGAACAACAACACTACTTGAAAAAAAATGCCTAGAAATACTTTAAAATACCTTCAGATACCAATAGGTCATCCAAGTTAGAGATGAAAAACTGTCGGAGCCAAAAGTATTAGTTTGACTTATGGAGAGATACACCAACTCACTTTCTTGCCGAGAGTTAATAATACATTTTTATTTTTAAGTCCCTACATGCACAAAAACAGATACATTCATTTTATATGTGCAGCATCTTGGCCCTCACTCTTCCATGCATCCTTGGCACTAGAGGGCAGAGCCAGAAGTTTCTGATGACAACAACAAACAAAGCGACGGCGGAGAAGGTCGTAATAATCTACCTTTTTGTGGAGGCGATGTTGTAGAAGGCTGTAGTCTGTCAGGCCATTTAAACATTGCAACATGTGGACAAAGAATTATTTATCACAATATTACTGATTCATTCCCTCTACCCTTTTTTAAATGTCATTGTTGTCTCCTATCGTCATGTCTCGCTTTAACTATGCTATACTGCCCCTATGATCTCCGGTTGTACTGCTTTGCTTCGTACAAGCCTGCAAAAAAACCTACACAGAGAGCATTCTGTCCATACTCTGCGTTTATTTCGCCTGTATTCCTTTCTCTCTGTATATCTAAAGAGGAGCAAAAATAAGCCCATACAAGGCTTTTCAGGGCACTCATACACTTTACATAAGTAACAACCAACAGCTGCTTAGCTTAGCTTAGCTTAGCTTAGCTTAAAGCCTGGCAGCAGGTGTGAGCAGATTCTGTTAGGAGTAAACCAAATCCAACTACCAGCACCTCTAGACATTACTAATAAGAAATAGCAATTATTTCATATCTTCCTGAAATTTCACGATACTTTTTTTTAGACATAATGTTTTTTAAACTATGTTTAAAAATGACTTAAATCTACTTTGTACCCCGTATATGTCAGGAAAAGTAACATTTGTACACCAATTTTCCCTCTTAAACAGAGAAATACAGCTGTATACCTTTGACTTCAACTTTCTCTCAGTGAGGAGGCTTAATTGCATCCTCATCTCATCATAAAACACACTTCAATTTGACAGAAACAAAGTAAAAGTAGTTCGTAAATCTAGATAAATCTAGTCAGTATGTCCACTGGATATAATCCCCTTGAAACCTGAGCAAAATGGTTTGATTTCTTTGTTTCTTTGTTTTTCAGAGCACTTTGTAAACCTGTTTTTTTTAAAGGTGCTTTCTAAATATAGTTCTTATTATTATTATTATTATTATTATTATTATTATTATTATAGTCCTGTAACTTATACCTCTATACTGAAATATTTAAAAAATTAAGTGAATTAGTGAATGATATTGATCCTTACAGACTTTTGACAGCGTGCCACTCATTAACATTACAGTCCCTGATGTCTATTTTGTGTTTGGCGTTAGGGCCTACACCTGTCTACAATTCAAAAACTTGTCGTCTTTGAAAGCTCCAATTAACAAAAGGGTATGTACAGGATCCTCAGATCTACAAGCCAAATAGCAACCATACAATAATCTGGACAAAGAAGAACAGATAGAGGGTCACAGATATGGACATGAACGGTCTGCATGTACACACAAATTGATGTCTGAAGTCAAAGTGGGAGACAGAATAATTGGCAGGCACTTAGACAGTATGTCAGTGATTCAGTCGGGCTGCAGCCATTAAAAAGTGTCCATTTCATCACATCATACCAACCTTTTATTTCCATTTCTTCTCCTGCATCTCTGACTACTTCATCTATGTTATTTTGCCCTCGAAACCATATGATAGATGGATTTTTTAAAATTACACCATTGGCTCACCTCCTTTTCGCCCCCTTTTCCTCACACACCACCAGCACAGCCCCCAGTGGGCAAGCAGGGAGCGAGTGATGTAAGGCAGAGGTGGAGATGGAGGAAACAACTGCGTCTGAGGTTAGCCAGATGGAGGAGAGGGAGAGGGGCAGATGGATGGAATGAGGGAGTAAAGGCAGAGAGAAAGAAAGGGACAGAAGTCAACTCACGCTGGCAAACGTACCTTTGTTTCTCTCAGTGCTGACAGTGAGGAGAGACAGTAGATCATGGAAACTCTTAACACTGTAACAGTGGTCTCCTAAAGTTTTCTTTTTACTCATGCAGTTGTGTCCTCTGCTGCACATTCATCTGTCCGTCTGTTTATTTGTTAATCTGTCTGACTAAATATAAAGAAAAACATGCAGTCAGTCATTCAAGTCTGCATGAAAAGTGTCATCAAACCAGAGAAGCTGCCATCTTTACCACTGTCTGACCAATACTGGATTTTTTTGGGCCAATACTGAGAGTAAAACAAATTTGATTTCAATATTTTGGTTAACATTTGATGTCAACACATAACATAAAAAAGCATTTGCGATAAAGATATGACTGAATTAATATATTTCACAGATAAACATTAATCTTTACTATCACAAAAATGACAGTAAAGCTAAATATGAGGCAGAACAGTAAATTTCAAACAGTAGATATTGTTGTAATTTAAATTATTTTAATAATGAATATAATGACCAAGCTATATTCAACTTGAATTAAGAAAATAAATGAAGTCAAATATACATAAAATGCATCCTATGAAATAGTTATTGCTGCAAATGCTTACATTTTTTATATCCAGATGCTATAAACACCCACGTGCCCACAGTCAACAATGCTATTTGCACCCAGATGTGTATTCCTGGGCTTTCTAGCAACAACAGCATATGATGTTAACACGAACAAGTCTATGCATTTAACAGCTTTATGCATCCTAAAAACAGTAAATGACAAGTCTCCTAAGTCTAAAAATAATAAGCAATGTTCACGCAGGTGGGACTCAAATCCCAGTCTTCTTTGTGAAAGTCCTGCGTTACCCTCTCCTTCTGTGGACTGTGTGGGTCTTTATACTACATCACCTGAGTTTTTTTGCAGTACATGTATGAGGTTTTACTCGTAAATGTGCCACTTAGATCTCAGAGAATATCCAAGAATGGGTTTTAATAGCCCAAACCATGAACTCTTTGCCTTAATCCGAACCGCTTTTGACTCAACTCATCAAAGCGACGAGTACTGGCCATCGCAGCAAGCAGTGGGATCCATAGTAATGTGTCATGGGGATAGGTGTAAATAGCCAAATGCTGTAGTGGTACTATTCTCACCTGTGTGCAGATACAGACTCTGTAACATAAACAAGTATTTTGTGATAAAGATAAGTCTGAGTTAAGATATTTTACAGATAAACAATAAACTTAACGATTAAAAAAGGACAGTAAAACTAGTTATGAGATGGTACACTAAATTTTGAACAGTAAAAGTTATTACCTACAAAGCTGAATTCAACTTGAATTTTAAAAAAAAGAAATTGAAATCTAGATAAAACCCATCCTATAAAATTGTAATTGCTGCAAATGGTTATTTTTTTAATGGCCTTAAGATCTGTAGATGCACAAAACCAAAGTCACTGCATCGCACATTTCAACAGCGAAATGGTGCCTTTAATTGTCTCTGTAGGTCAATTAATTAAGCAAATAAACAATTATATTGATGTGTGTTTGTTTAGGAGCGCTGGATCACATCATGGTGTCGACACAAGATGGGAAATTCCCTCTCAACCAGCTGGGACAGGTCTCCATGAAATCACCTCAGCTCATTATGGTCAACATGAGCAGCTTCCCAGAGGTAAGACAATCACACACAAAACACACACACATACACACACACACACACACACACACACACACACACACACACACACACACACACATGCATATTCTTCCTGCTGGTATCTGTTTGTCTCATGCGGACAAGCAAACAGTAACTAAAAGCTTTATAAAAATAATCCAGAGCACAGACAGATAGACTGTCCTCACAGAAGTAGAAGTGAGCCAGACCAGAGCTCTGAGCCCACATCTCTGTTTAAATGAAACCCGACCTGTTTCTCTTTCTCCAACTGTGTCTCAGATGCTAATTGATTGATCACTCGGGGAGTCCCTTTGTTCTGGGGTGAAAGATAGCAACATGAACCCGAACTCTCTCTGTGTGTGTGTGTGTGTGTGTGTGTGTGTGTGTGTGTGTGTGTGTGTGTGTGTGTGAACTGAGATGTGGTCATGTCTGTGTGTGAGTTGTCACAGAATAGGAAATGACCTCATTTTACCCCCAGGTTAGGAAGGAATGGATTATTTTTCTTTTTTTACTCCTTTTTCTCTCCCTCTGTTCCTTCTTAGATGATATAACACTGTGCTAATCAGAGCTCCAATAAGTTTTGTCCACATTTTTAGTGGCCAGACTTGGTGGTGGTCTGGAAAATCTTAATGTGCTTTATTTTTAGCATTTCACATGACATTATGCAATCATATATCCCTAGACAGGCACACAGGGTACCTTATGCATCTTGGAAAACCTGGATGCATAAGGACAGTTTTTCCAGTTATGGAAAACACACAAAAAGTGAGAGAATGCTTAAAATGTCCTGTAATATCCTGTGTTGTCCTGGAAAATAATTTCAGCACCCTCCAGTTTTCCTTTAGCTGAGAATGAACTACTTGGCTATCAGAGTACTGCAAATGGATAACATCTGAGACGTTGTGTTCAGAAACATAATAACATTCAAAAAGTACTTTATTCATCGGAATATTTTGAATAAACTGCTCCCGGTTATGTTGTGGTAACGCTGTGAACACACTCCCACTTACACGGTAGCACATCCAGGTTGAATGGCATTAAGTGGACAAAACTCTGAATAATGTAGGTGAAGCACAGTTTCAAGTGCAAAGTTAGTTGGATGAGCAGTATTTTGAGAAATCAGCAAGCAGCATTACTGGAGGCAGGTGTTTGTATAATTCTTTGATAAATTGTCATACGTTATAAGCACGTAAGAGATGATTTCATAGATAAGTTATAGCCATAGACTGCATGTCTTTAAATCAGATATCACAGAGAAGAACATATTAGTGTGCATTGCGATCCCGGTCTGTCATACCAGCTCGATCATCACTGAAAATGTCGTGAAAAATTATCTATAGAAAATAGTAAGGACACTTTTGTGACTGACGCTTTTTCTTACATCTTGAGCCATATATAGCTACGTGGTTTTTGTTGTTGTCAGCTCCTCTTCTTGTGAGATGCAACCATTGGCAGAGTCCAAGTTCAAATGTAATTCTTTATTTCTATTTACTTAAAATATTAAATTAAAATTTATTTACTTATATATCAGCATCATGTGATGACACACTTGGTAGAACGCTCACATGACTGCAAAAAAATCTCTGTGTAAACCAGGCCAGTAAATGTGATCTGCAGAGAGGGGTTGGCATGATATCAGTCAGATACTCACTACGTGATTATCGTGGCCAAAATAATTGACCATAATATTATCATAATATTTATTGAAAAGTCTGAAAAAACTCCCACACTGGCAAGCTAACTTTTTTTTTATCACTGTAGAGTTCCTGTAGAGTTTTGCACAGCAGTAGTAGCTACCTAGTTACAGCATCACATCAGGTGTGTGTGTATGTGTGTGTTTGTGTATGTGTTAAGAACAGAACAGAAAAATGATTACAGTGATGATTAAACATTTAGGTACAAAGTCAGTTTGTTCTTTTGGAGAACCACCTGTCTGTTACAACAAAAACTTGTTTTTGCAACCGTCTTCCTCCTCCTTCTATTTTCCTATCGGTCACCTGTCACCTGTGAGCTGTCTTTGTTCTCTTTTGTGCCAACATTACAAAACAACATGCAAATCTAAGTATTTATCAGCATCTTAAATCTGGAGATCCAGTCTTTAACCTGAATCAGGCTGAATGGCCTCTCAGTGAGTCTATTGCCTTCCCAGAAACTTTAACCACAGACCACACACACACCAGCAGACACTCATGCACACACACGCTACGCTGTGGTACCCTGCGTTACCCATGTCCCACACAGAGGTGAGTCCTCAGTACCCAGAGCTAATAGGCTTATAATGATGCCTATCCATTACCGGGCACTCCAGAGGCCCTACCATTGTTTTCCATTCATTCATTAAGAGGAGTCTGTGAAGGCACAGTGAAACTAACAACAGCTACCAGCATGCTTAGATCAGGAGGCAATTTGGTGTGTGTGTTTTTTAGGATTTAGTGTTTTCTTCAGGACACACACACACACACACACGGACTTTGCACACATTCCTCTCCGCTCGCCTCTTTGCTTTGAACCGGGCCGTCAAGCGTTTGATGTGAAACTTCAGTGTAATTTCTCTTCCTCTTCTACATATTAACCAGAACCTTCCCGGCCTTTCCAGAGAAATTCCCCTTGGTTTTCCGTAACCACCGGCGTGGTCGTCGGGAGAGGGGGGAAACGGTGATGAATTTAATGCTGAGAACAATCAAACATAGGTATGGGCTGAATCTATCACCCCACACTCAAAGAGAGCAACCAGAGGCCTGTGCTCCGGATGATTCTGACAAAGGAAAAGAAACCTCATGAATTAATTTAACACACAAATAAGTTCCTTTAATCTCGTTGCCATTTTTTTCCCCAGTGGATAAGGCCAGAAGGAGCTGTCGAGTAAGGAGAGTCGAGTAGAAAGGGATTAAAAAAAAAAGAAGAGGAAATGATATGCTCCTTTTCCTCACATTGCACATTTGCACACTTTTGTAAAGCTCAGCTCAGGGAATTGTCATGCGGTTGCAGAATGGGTTTGAGGAGTGTGACTTTGTTTGCGGTAATTTAAAGGATTTGGCTTGCTCTCCTTTGTCTGTGTGCACTGTTTAACTGAAGCTCTCTGGTTCTAATGTAGTATTCGCTAGACTGAAGGATTGTGTTGTATGTGGTGGATCAAGTTTTTATGTTTCACATATGTGAATGCTGTTTTTAACAGTCCAGTGTGTAAGATTTAGGGGGATACGTTGGAAGAAATGGAAGAGAATATAATACGTATGTTTTCTTTAATGTACAATCACCTAAAAATAAGAATCGTTCTGTTTTCTTAACCTTAGAATGAATCATTTGTATGAGTGCCACCTCATCCACAGAGATCGCCATTTTGTACTGCCATGTTTCTACAGTGGCCCAGAGCGTACAAACCCAACATTGGCTCTAGATAGGGCAATTTACGTTTTGACATCACTGTAGTGAGCAGCCCCTCCTCAACCTCCAGCAACAGAAAAACATATTTTTTTTTTACGATGTGAAACTGCTTTATTCAATGTTTGAAAAAAGGAATTAAATGAAATAATGAAAAAAGGTGAGCACACAGTAGCATGTGATTGACTAGCAGCCCGTCTACAATGTGACAAACGTCCAGGGAGAAACACTGATTTGTAACCTCAAACTACTTTATTCAGTGTTTTCAGCTCGTTGCAATCTGCAATCCTGACTGAGAGATACCACTAAATCCTGCATACTCCTTCTGAATATCTACCTTAGAGTTACACGCAAGCTTCTTTTTCTGCCTTCTCGCCTGCAAAGCAAACACATAAACTTTTAAATAACATTCTGAAGAAGCCACTTTTAATAATAAACTGACATTATCAAAGTGTTGTGTGACTATAGACCAACTCTTCTGAAAACCTCTTAACAGCATCTTTGTCCGATCCCGTGTTGTGTTGAGATATCACTCAGCATTTACAGCACAGCTGCGTCTCCAGCCAGCGTCCACATTGACTCTAGTTCACTTGTTCGCTCACAAAACACATAATGCTCTTCTTTTCATCTCCCTCTGATTATTTTCATCCTTTAAAAAGATGACAGATGGTGTTTGGGAAATATTTTTTTTTCCTATAAGCCATTTTAGACAACAGCTGAGAAGGAAATTTTCTGCAGATGTTTTCATTTCTAGTAATAGTTTTGTCCCAAATCCATCACTATCCCCTCTATCTATTTATCTTCTGTTGATGTAGTTCCTCTGTGCAGATCAGAAACATGCATTTTCACTTTTGCTCTTAATGTGGACAATTGTGTCTCTTATTTCTCAAGAAAATGTCTTTTGATCAGATCATCCGTTTGTCTAATTTGCATTTCCGCCATGATTTTTACTCAGTTACACCACATGCAGTGTCATGATGATGATGCCAGATTTTAGAGGAATCTAATGACCATTTTCACAGACGTAAGGCTGGTCTCGACAAAACAAACTTTTCAGACACTGCAACTATTGCTCACAAGAGACTCTTTGACTTGTCATTAATGAGGTTGTAAGAACAGATTGATATATCTCAATACTTTTATCCGTCTTGCTCTCAAACTTGAGGCAAACCGCGCACTACATAGTTGCACTAAAGCCCACATCTTCTAACGCCACACAGCTAATCTTCGTCTTCCAGCTGCCATTTTCTTGCGAGTGCCTGAGAAGGAAACAGGACGGTTCACTCTATAGCTGCTGCTATCATCAGCTCCAGTTACCTGACAGGACGAGTGGCTAGATTTAGAATATTAATGTCACTGCTTCCTTGCAACATATTGTTTAAACTCAAAAGAGTTAAGACCACAAAAGGTAATGAGCTGGCTACGTGCAAAAGCTGATCACAATACAAGAAAAGAGTTTTTGTGTACTTTTAGATAAAGTGAATATACATGTACATATTCTCGACTCAAGATAATTTCCCATTTTCATAAACAAGCAATCAGTTCCTTTTATGAAAAAGACTATTAAAAAATAAATACATACATACCCAACAGCACGTGTGGGTGTGAGTGTGTGTTTGTGTGTGTATCCAGACTCTCCTCCTGTGAGATCACCATGGGTCAACGCCCTGCCCTGCAACCTCTCAGTCCTGTCCCACAGGGCTGAGCGCTGACAGTGGCCCAAGGCACTTCCACACTGCATGGGCTTCTCCTGACACAAACACACACACACATACACACACCCCACCCAAACACACAACATACACACCACAACACCTTAATGATTACCAGCTGGGGCTGAGCTACTACCTGCAGTTGTAGCGCTGTTTTTCTATTCACACCAGGACTCGAAGCAAGCACACATTCATATATTTGTGTGTGTTTCTCTTATTGTGTGTGTGTGTGTGTGTGTGTGTGTATGTGTGTGTGTGTGTGTGTGTGGTGTGTGGTGTGTGCCCCAGGCTACAGCGGCTGCCGCCCGTGCCCTGAGAGAGAGTAGCATGAACCTTAACCCAGAGGTGGACGGGACGATCATCAAGGTGCCCGTTCCCAAGTGAGTCTCTTTCTAAAACACACACACACATACACACACCCCACCCAAACACACAACATACACACCACAACACCTTAATGATTACCAGCTGGAGCTGAGCTACTACCTGCAGTTGTAGCGCTGTTTTTCTATTCACACCAGGACTCGAAGCAAGCACACATTCATATATTTGTGTGTGTTTCTCTTATTGTGTGTGTGTGTGTGTGTGTGTGTGTATGTGTGTGTGTGTGTGTGTGTGTGGTGTGTGGTGTGTGCCCCAGGCTACAGCGGCTGCCGCCCGTGCCCTGAGAGAGAGTAGCATGAACCTTAACCCAGAGGTGGACGGGACGATCATCAAGGTGCCCGTTCCCAAGTGAGTCTCTTTCTAAAACACACACACACATGCACACGCACACACAAACACACACAGCCCCACAGGCAGAAATGTTTTCCTGCTTTTAGCACTTTCCTTCCTTTCAATATTTTCCTTACACCTTTTACTTTTCTAGTGTTATTCTTGTTTTCCTACTATTGTTACACACCAAGACGTATCTTAAGTACGAGTCCTGATATAATTAGGTGATGTGATCAATCAAATACTCAACTAAGAAAATATTAATTGATGATAGTTTCGTTTTGTTTTTACTAATATTTGACAACATAATTACTTCAAAGCGTTCATACTGGTGACAGGCGTTTGACGGTTTTGGGATGTTACAGACTAAAGAAGTAACCAATAAATCAATGAAATAACTGATACATAATGTAGATGATCATCAGTCTAAAACTTACAGTAAGTTTCATATGTAGTTTGGAATGTCTCCCTGCAAATAAATCCCTGCAGATGACAGATTTATGGACTTTTGTTTGTAGATGTATAGAGACCCCCAGTGTGTTGATGTGAAGGTCGGGTCACTCTCTCTCTCTCTCTCTCTCTCTCTCTCTCTATTCTATTTCAGCCTCTCTCTCTCAGTCGCTCTCTTTTACTCTCTGCCAAGTCAAACAGCCTCACAAAAAACTATCCGTCACTCACTCAGTAAACCACTCTGTGTGTATATACAGTGTTTTTTGGTTGGTTTTTTTTTACATACACACATGTGCATGTAAGTATACATGTATAAATGCCAGGCTGTGTTTGCATGTGCATGCATGTGTGTGTGCGTTTGGAGCAGCAGGTGTTAGTCTGGCAGTGGAGGGACACAAGAGTCAGACTGCTTTCCCCCTGCAATCAGTCTCGGCACGCTCCAAGCCTCCATTTGCATTTCCAAAGAGAAGGCGCTCCTTGATTGGCCCTGGAATCAGTAATTAGGCCGTATTGTTTGTGGTAAATAGACGCTGCACTTGGATTGTTTGCAAATAGTCCCCGAGGCAAAAACAACGGGAAAAAAAGCCAATTAAGGACAAAGACGGAGAGTGAAATGGGAAGTAGGATTCTCTGAGTGATTAACAAATGCAAAGTGAATACAAAGTTGTTGGGATGACGGATGTTTCAGCTCTGGTCCGAGACCTCGGCAAGTGATTGTTGTTAGGTGGCTGCTTACGAGTCTGAACTAAAATGATTAGACTTCACGCTTACAAGCACTTGATATTCTCATTTGCACAAGTAAGGACATTATTTTTTTTCCATCAATTTAGTCTCTGCATAGTTATGTGTGTCTGTGTTTTACCATCAGTTTGATTAACCCTTTCTGTTTGAAGGCATGTGGACTTTTTAGCCTAGTTTATCTCATTTTCCTGCAGTTTTCTCCGACACTGAAAGGCTGACAGCATTTTAATTAGTGGATGTCAATCACAAGTTTCAACAAAATACAATTAGATTAATTCAGGGGCCTGAAAACCACACGGGATGATACTGTCTTGATGTCGATTGATGTTTTGATGTATGGCTGATTACTAGTGATAAACGGGTCAGGGTTGTTTTTTGGTTTTTTTTAAACCTGCACCAACTCAGGCCCATTATCAGAGCCAATTTTCTCTGCCCAACCTGCAAATATATGCATTAATCAATGAACACAACCTGACCAACAAACCCTCAAATTGGTGCTTAAAGTTTCTGGTAATTACCAATTTCAATAATAACCTACTTGCTGTTGGCTATATTTCATTTCCAGTAAACCTCACAATATAAACATGATTTCTGTTTAAAAATTACAAACGTAGAAGGTACTCATCAATCTTTTCACTGGTTACGTCTAAAGTATGATCTTGAGCATACAGCTGATAACCTATGTGGTTTGTTTACATGAGCACACAGCTGATAGGTACGGTGGTCAGTTTAAATTACATTACAGAAGTGCATAGAAACAGTTTCAGTGTGGACAGAGAGGACACTGTGTTAGCCTACATAGTCTCAGAGGGAAATATTTTTACTGCACATTAATACCCAAAAGATTTCAATTTGTCAGACTCAAAAGATTTTCCTGGTCAAAAACTAGATGACAGAAACCCTCAGCATGGAAGCGCTGATTATAAAGCTGCTGTTTTGAGACTGATGCAGAGAGGGGGAGAGAAGGTGGAAGTTAATAATAATTTAATAATGTACTCACTGCTTTGTCACTTAAAGAACTGCCTGCCCAAAACTAGTGAAACTAGGCTCCTAGCACTGTTTCAATGTTTAGGAAAGAGGTGCACTTGGATTGAAATGGTCACACAGACGTACTATGGGAATGTCAAAATAAGGGCGCATCTCAGTTTTTTCTCTTTGCTAAGATAATATTGGATCGTTGACCAGTGAATAAATATATCTATCCAGATCAATTTATTGTCACACCCCAAATTTTAATCTACATTTGCTTTTTGAAGATAGACAATTTTAGCTATTATTTAATACTTTGGTACAATGTATTACCTGCTTTTAGAGGACCTGCTGCTTGAACCCACAGACATCAGTCAAGCTCAGCTTAACTAATAATATCCCTCATCATATCTTCAAACTTTAAACTGAGACTAAAATAAAAGGCACAGATGAGTTTGTGTGTGTAGCCGTAATCTTTTCACCTGTCTCACAGGGATTCTTACCGTCCCTGTTTTGTTTAGTCTCCATTATCTTCTCTCCTCTATTCCCTGCAGAATAACTCGAGAACACAGAGAGAACCTCGCCAAGGTGGCCAAACAGCTCAGCAACAAGGCCAAAGACTCTTTGAGGAAAGTGCGATCTAATGCGCTCACGCAGGTCAAAAGGATGAAGGAGGGACACTCGGAGGACACCATACGACTTGTGGAAAAACAGGTAGGAGACATGAAGAAGAAAAAAAGACAACATTACACACAGAGATAAAGTGAGCTTCATGAAGCTTCTTAAACTGGTAGGATAAGGAGGTTTAATATAAAGGAAGATTGAGATCAGTGGGAAGTGGTAACGGAATATAACGGACCAGATGGCACTCGGCTTTTGTGCTCAAACCGCCAAAAGAAATATATGAGCAGTGTATCTTCCCAGAAATTATTACCCGGTTACTCAAGATAATCCACTGACCTTGTTGTGAGCAGTGTGATGTAGGAAGAAATTTCTTTCTATTTGAACTACACCCACCGATTATATCCCTGCGCATAAAGAAGCATGAATCTACTGCTTCCACTCAGCAAGCTAACATCTATTTATTTATGTTTACATCTTGCACTGTCACGAGTGCAAGCCTCTTGTCCATGAGTAGTTGCACCTTTCCTTCTGCACCTTGGTATGGTTACTGGGAGTAGTTCAGTAGAAAGAAAATAGTTCCTTCATAAAACAGCTTACGTCCCGTCACATCACAGCTACATGATGTCATCTTTTACTAGACATACTTCAGACAAACGTTTGAAGTGAGCCCAAAAAGTGTATTCCAAGTCTTTTTTCCTCTCTTCACAGATTCAGCAGATGGCGGACAACATTGCAGTGGACATTGACAAGCAGCTTGCAGCCAAGACCAAGGAGCTGTTAGTCTGACTGCGACGATTAAAAGGTTGTATTTTTGACACCTACAGATGGACACACATAACAGAAGCAACATGTCATTCCTGTTTTATTTATTATAGATCAGTCGCGTTGGAAAGTTAGATTTTGAATCCCGTTCTCACAGTCGAAAAGCTTCACACAAACGAACGAGTCTTGGTCCTGTTGTACATGTTATGGCAGAAACTGGGCTTTGGTTCCTGCCCACATCACTGGCAAAGATCTGCTCCTCGCTGCTGGGTGATATCTGTGTTAAAACGTCAGTGCATAAACAAAAATTGGCACAGGAACAACAACAACAACGACAGACTGCCAGTCACCTCCCTCCTCCCTTGTTACTCCTCCTGTCTTCAAACAAACACTAAGCGAGGGACGAATGGACTTTTAATGGGATTTGCGGGCCTCCTCCTAATCAAACTCCTTGCCACAAGGGCAGTCTGTTTATATAAAACAAGCGCACCCGTCTGAATGTAAACTGGCTGCGGGTTTTGTCTTGGTGGCAACAGCGGGAGAGAAAAGGAGAGAGGGTTTGTTCCAGAAACGCAGGATATGATTAGCGTGTTGCCAAACATTTGTTTTACATTGATTCAAAGGGGAAAAAATGCTGTGAGTTTAAAAAAAAAACAAAAAAAACTTTTAATTTCTGCCCGTGTCTACGTTTGATAATCTGGCTACTCTCTCGACAATAAAGTCAGCAAAGTAACATTATTGATGGACTCCATTAAACTGCCTTGTACCATGTGCGTCATCTTTCTCTCTCTTGTTTTCTTTTCTTTTTCTCCACTTTTGGTTTGAAGTCGCCCCCTTCTCCATTAGTCAGAGTGATAATGGACTTTTCCTGTGTACAGACTTATAGGCCTTAGCTGCTGGCACCACAATTGTCCATTAGGAAAAAGGGCTTTTAATGTTATGTACTTGGCGCTCTTTGTTTTTAAATGACTGCACTTTTAAAACCATCGTCAGGAGTTATAGCACGAGTTGTTCAGAGTGGATGAATAACAAGAAATGCGTGAATGGGAAATCTACCCAGCGACACACACACATGCTTTCATGTAGCCGCTGTTTACACCGGCTGGCTTTCCGCACTATTATGTGGTTGGTGTCCTCATCTTTATCATGATTTGTTTTGCCTCCTCTGCTACTGGTCGCTCACATGGCACACAGGTTTAATTTTAAAAGTTTGCCCACACACTTGCTCTTATAGCCACCCTGTCATTCGATGATTACAGCGCTGCAACATTGCAAACTACTAATTAAATCTTAATCAAAATGCGAAGAAAATAAACAGAGGAGCACTGACTATGCAGATCCCATGGCGTTTTTTTTGTCGTTTTTGGTGTTAGCTGGTAGTGGCGCTAAGTTGCACGCTACAGATTGTGGCTTTATTACATTTGCCTTGGCCCTCTGTCTACCCGAATGGCTTCGCTTTAATGGCCTAAACAGACCAGAGTCGTTGGATAAACAAGAGTTTAGCAGAGGAGTGGCTGGGTCCGGACAGAGGAGGGGTGGGGTGGAAATGGCAGGTTTTTGTGGTGATTCTGGGTCCATATGTCAGCAATTTGAGGGCATTGTGTACCTTGGCCTAAAACAGAGGCTTCATGATCGATGGAGGGGTGAAAATCTCCCAAGTCCCTGGCGCAGAACACAGGCAAGCACAAGGAAATTGCTTTCAGCTGATAGCTTCATTTTGGTTGACATTTATCAAGTGAATTACCCCTGTTCCTTTCAAATGTTTACTACTACTAGCACCGCCTTTTGACGTACTTGTGTGTGTGCGTGTGTCTGTGTGTGACTGCATTTATGTGCGAGCGAGCAAGACCAACAGAGGTTTGTCTTTGGGGAAGTTCTGGTGTGTCCTTTGGCGATTCCTCACAAAAATATACAAGTCTAAATTAGTTCAGTAAACGTTTGATTTGATAGTCTGGCCTTTTATTCTTTGCTGGTGCATCTAAGGAGAGATAACTACTTACACATTTTGAACTTGCAGTTAAAAAAGTGTATTTTAACTAAAAAAAAAAAAAAAAGCATTATAGTCAGATTCTTGCATGACAGGAGTACAAACATGCTGCTGTGGTGATTATGGGTGACTCAAGAGTGCTATATGCAACATTACTGCCAGTTTTTGTTGTTTTTGCAAATTAGTTTTAGTGCTTTGTAAGTAAGATTTATTGTCAAGGTATTATTTGGTATAGTTGTTGCTTTTTGAATGACAAAAAAGACAAAGTTTGTTCATTGTCAAATGCAGAAGGCGCAATAAGAGATGGTATTTTTTCAAATGATGCTTTGGTTGCATTTGGTTGCTTTGGTTCCTTTGATACAGAATATTCACAAAAGAAAAAACGGCCCATAAGTTAGAGTATTCGCTTTGGATGAAAGGAAGGCTGAGTTGTCTAAGAAGAGAAGACAGACCCGTGGGTCTCTGTGTTTGTTATCAATTTCTCCTTCCTTCCGTGTTTTTGTTGTTCAGGGATGAGACAGTTGGTCTTTGTGGTTGGCCATTTGCTCCGCCCCTCCTTCACTGTGAGTGGACGACGGTCTAAAAAATGACATTGATGAGTGGTTGCTGGGTTTTACCCAAAGTTTAAAATCGTACAACTCTCAGCAACCAGATAAAACAGCAAATGTGCAACGCTCAGTGCAAAATAGAAACATAGCAGCCTGTCACACTATTGGCTTTTGTAGCACACTGAAAAAGAAAAAACAATATTGTGGTTATTGCAACAAACCAAGAGTACATAACTACTCCTCATTAGCTGTAAAGGTGAAATTCATATTGCAAAATGCTAAAATGTAACAGTAATACAAGTAGAGAAGAGTGGAACATAAGCGAATTGATTCAGTTATGTTGGTTATACAGCAATATTACATTTTTACTAGCAGTAGCCACCAGGGGTTGACCGATGTTGGTTTTTCAGGGCTTATACCAATGCTGATTATTAGTAGTTGAGTAATGGGACCGATAACCAGTATTTTGAACCAATATGAATTTACGATAGAATTAAAATCTTTCCAACGATATTTAGAATTTGGAATAAAGCAAATTCCACCACAAAACTTTGTTTAAATACCTTGAGCAAATGTTAAATCCAAACTGAAACTTTCAACATCATATACAGTCATCATATATAGTCAAGTGAAAATTTAAAGTAAAAATGAATTAAAAAAAAAAAAAAAACAACTTCCTCGGGTTTTACAAATTAAATTATCATTAAAATAAAATCTCGATACAGATCAACTGCAAAGTGTCAAATATCTTCCCCAATAATCGGCCAGGCCGATAATCTGTCAACTCCTCGCCACCATAAGCTTCTCTTCAAACCAAACCAGTGAGGCTGAAGCAGCATAAGTCCTGCGTGTACTAAATTGGCCAAGAGTCCATTTTACTTCTTGTGAATTCAAGTTTTTTTATTTTTATTTTATTTGTCTCTACTTTTCATGCAGATTTCTGTATTGCATTATTCATATCATTTTAGAGATACCATGTCTAACACTAGTTAATCAGAAAAGACCTACATTATAGTGTATAGCCGTGTGTATGGAAAGAATATATATGATTCCCCTTTACTTTCTGTCTTCCCTTTGTGCTGCCTGTGATTACAATCCCAGCATCAGGCCGCTGTGCTCCTGCAGCAGCTGAATGACTGAGGAGGCCATGGAGCCGGGCGGCGACAGAGCCGACCACTTCAACGTAGACAGAATTGGTCAGATCCCCCCCTCACACACACACCTCTTATTCCTCCCTTCTCTCTTTCTCTCCTCTCCCTCTCTCTCTTCTCATCACCTCTGGAGTGTAAAGAGCGTCAGAGTGTGTGAAGCCACCCTGAAGATCTCATCAAGGATCCAATCAGCGTGCGAATATGAAATGCACTCTCCTCTTGCAATGTAATGACGGGGGGGGGGGGGGGGGTTCGAGAGCCCGTCTGGGGGCGAAAATCTCTGCATATGCAAATTGGAGAAATTTTTTAAAATGGATTTGATGTTCATAAGACTATCTGACCCTTTCAGGGGTGTAGTAACAGGCTCGCAGGAGAAGAATATGTGCAGATTAGCCTATTAATATTTATAGATGTAATTGGTTGAGCTGTGTGGCATGAGGTCTTGTTGTGCCTGGTGTAATGCAGACCACGTATAGGGCTAATCCAGGTGGGTGCTCTTACAGCCTCTAACAGGGAAATGGCTAGCCATTTTAGGAGGAAGCTGGATATCCTAATAATCAGGTAAACTAATACCGGGCGGTGAGAGTGTTTCCTTCCGGAGCTCTTGGCATGTCAGTCATTGACAGAATTGCTCCTGTCTGGTCTGTGAGCCATTTTAACTCAATGGAACGTGCGCTCTCCCTCCCCACATGCATTCAGAGAGGACCACACGGGCCCCTTTGGATAGCCTCTATACCCACGAGGAGGCTCCCCAACCATCGTAGGGAGCAACCAGACGCTCCTGCACACACACCTCCTGCTTCTTGAGTCTGAACAAAGCGTTCCTCAGTCTAAAGTGGTTAAACTGTCATTTCAAATCGTCTGGACATCGTGATTACCGGCATGGGAGGAATTATATATTTAGCTTTATGTCCATCGCCATTTCCTCCCCCCGCCCTGATCTGAAGTGACTAGCCAGTAGTGCCCTCGATATTACTATCTCTGAGGAGTTTAAACCTTCCCCCAGGAGACAAGTGTAATCAAGGGCTGCCAGCAGGAGAGAGGGAGGGAGGGAGGAGGATGAGAGGTGTGGGGTGGGTGGTGTTGGAGCCCTGTAGTGATGGGATGGTGGGGGGAATGACAATGGACCCAATTTACAAGCACATCTCAGTCCTTTAAAAAACTGTGCTCAGCCAAGTTGTATTCAAAGAAAAAATGGCAGAATCTTACTAACATGACCTGGTTTTTATTAAAATATTAAACATTTTTACATAGAATTTTGTCTGTGTATCTGGATAAGATTTTCAGAAAACAATGCCCCCCCTCTTATTTTGTAAAAAATCATATATTTCCGCATGTGCAAATGACTAAACCAGGGTACTTCATCTTTCAGGCCAGGGACCCTTTAACTTTAAGAGAGATGGTGCAGGAACCCCCTGTATAGAACTGAGTTACTCGAAAATTGAACCTAAGATAACATCTAGGGCGACCTGAAGTGAGATATATAAGCATTCTTTTATATGGTGCATATAACAGTAAGCTGTTAAATTAAATTTATAAAAAATGACATTCAGATATTACATCATGGATTATCTGACAGGATTAGCCTATCATCAATGTCGTTTACTGTAAATTAATGGGTAGGCTTTTTACAAATAGACTGATTTTTCTATTTAAAAAAATGGTTTGATTGGCATTGATGTGTATTTTCAGACATATATTAATTCAAACTATAATTTGGCAGCCCCCCTCTAGGCGTCACGGATCACTTGTTGAGGACCCATGGACTGAAACAAAACGGACTCCTGTCTTTTACAATGGAAGGAAAACATTTTGATGATTACTACAACAGGTGAAAGGCTAAGATGATTAGGATGCAAGACATGAAACAATTTTCAGCCCTTGCAAAAGCCCTTGCACTTTATCAATTAATTGTCTTTTCTTGAGGCCAAAGGTGATATTTAATAACATTTAAACAATTAAAAAAAACTTTTATAACAGAAGGATTATTTCAACTTGTTTCCAATACAAATTTGTGATGCATTTATTGAGACAAGACAGAAAAAAAGCAGATGGCTGCACTAGAATGACGAAAAATGACACTTGATTCCAAAATTGTAGGTTTCATTCCAATATTAGGGGGGAGTTTCAGGCTCCTCTGTTTGAACATTTATGCATCAAACATGTAATTTCATGCATTCTTGTTAATCAACCAATTTATGCCCTTTTTGCCACAATTATAGGTGTAAATGACTTTAATTTTGTCGAAATAAGAGTCCTCTGCTACTTGGTGGGCCAAATACATGTTCTAAATATCATAAATAAATATTAATAATATAATATATAAAAAAGACTTCGAGACATGGAGATTTTTGCAGTACAAAGTACTTCAAGAATATTCTGCTTCTGTGTGCTGTAGTTCAGCAACAGAAAACATACACTGCACAAATAAGGAGAAGTGAGAGTTGGTGGATGTAAGGAAGAACATGCATGTGTATATGTAAATAGACATGTCGTTCTACTGGATTTGTTTATTCACTCATAGTGTAAGAAAATAATATTTTTCCTAAATTCTTCCCATAATACACTTCTAAAAAACACTGTCCCCTCAGTAAATCCACAACCCCCTCCAGGATCTCATCCATCCTGAGGAGACTCATTCATCCTCAATAACGTCACCACTTGCTCATAAATAAAAGTGACCGTTAGGAAAGCAGATGAACGCAGCCAACGGACTGGACAGGAAGCCAGTTAATCTGCAATCCAATACGGCCCGAGTCTAGTGAAACCCGGCTCAGCTTGGCTGACCGAGGCCTGGGAGGAAGGAAGTGAAGGACTCAGGAAACAGTGTTCAGAGCTTTCACCAGTCATATCCATCACAGTGCACGGTGATGGAAGCATGTGTGTTCATGTGTGTGTGTGTCGCTGTTTCACCAGTCATATCCATCACAGGCCTCTGTCTCCAGGCCTGGGCAGGAGAGCTGGAGAGTCATTAGAGGGGCTGGGCTGCAGGCTGCAGCGCTGCACTTTAACTAAACATCTTTTCCATAAAATAAATGCTTCCAGGTTAGCGTGGGTCCCGGAGAACCCAGGTCGCCTCGCTTTTGCTGCCACTCATCTGATCCCAATTACCAGACAGACTGGGTCAGAGCCAGCAGTGACTGTATGGATACCGACTGGAGTCATGTGTTAGACTCCAGGGACAGCCCAAGTGTGGCATCCTTTTGGCTTAAATTAACACATTGCTGCACCCGCATGCCGCATCCTCCCTGTCACTGTGCTGAACATACTTATAATAATAATAATCTGTACTTTAACGTCTGTAACCGGTTTGGCTTTTACATTTTTTTTATTTTACTGGCATAGTATGAGTGCGTATGCATGGGTTTTAGTGTCATTTTTATTTGGACATAAAGCTGGTGTGGTGAACAAACCTGTGACAATGGGAATGTAGCCATCTAAAAATCTTTCTAATTGCCAAGTTGGAGTATGGGAATACGACATTGACCCAGGGGCGTAGGAAGAAATTCTGGGCCCTATACATAAGCAGTCTCTGTGGGGCCCCTGCCCTTTCTCTCTTGATCCATGTCTCTCTCACACACCTTTTAATTTTTTCCTTTATCAAGTTTGCTGTCGTTCCCTTTCCCGTCTTTCCTTCTTTTCTTTTTTGGAATCCCAATTGCCCTTTCTTGGAGAAAGAGGCTACGATGGGGCCTCTGCAGCATAAGCGCTCACTTAAATAGGATGAGTAAGAATAGGCACAGGAGCCGAAAGTGGGTGGGACCTAAATTAAAGTTATTTTAAACCTGAAACTGCTATTGGTTGTTCAGAAGTTGTTATATTTATAATTTTTTAGAAAGCTATTGACAGAATAATCTCAAAATTGAGTTTGAGATTATTTTTATATCACAAGAGTAACAGATTGAACACAGCTACCCAAAAGCATTGACATGTTTTATTTAAATGATACTCTTACTGGTTAAAAAGCACATTGTCCTTACCAGATACTCGTTTAATCCAAGGATTTGGTCCAACTATATTGTCTTCCTGTCATGACAGTTTTCAGATGGAAAAGTTGTCATGGCATGTCTGTCATGCACTTTAATGTCACGGCCTATTATTTGATATTTCAGAATACCGTGTTATACATCTTCCTGTGTCTTCTCCTCTCATGTCAGTTTATAATCCTCTACTACTTTTACCTCTGTTGACTGTCCGTACTATTTTGTAAAATAGAAAAGCATAATTACTCTGGATAGGTCTGGCGCACACCCTGTTAAGACTGAAACATATCATTGCAGTGTCGTCATAACAACTTACTTGTTTTGTTCGATAAAGGCATTGACAGACTGAATGCACGATGATCACATGATGCATTTTAACTTGTAAAAACCTAAGAGCAGAACATTATACCAGAATCTGGCAATAGTTTAGTAGTTCACTAACACACTCTATAGTGAATATGTTGTGATATAGAAAATGTGTGTGCAAACAGCACCTTTTAATATTTGAAAAATGCAAGATTTCCCTCTCCATCTAGCACATTCACTACATTCACTCCAGTCGTGTTACATGTAGAGAAACCTGATCTTGGCAGAGAGAAAGAGTCGATCACTGTGATATATATGTGCTTGTGCATGCGAGTATTTTTGTGTGGACACAGCGTGCATTTACATCCATACATTATTGAATAATTGTTTCCCGATGCTCTCCTCTTCCCCAGAATATTAATTACCAAATGATGAAGCCGCCTCTTTGGTCTTGGGGGTTGAGGTTGAAGGAGGAAATGGGGGCCGCGCATGCAGGAGACCGTCCTTTTTGATGGGGTTAACTCTCGTTTTGTGTGTGTGTGTGTGTGTGTGTGTGTGTGTGTGTGTGTGTGATACTGGGAGGTAGGAGGGGGTGATGGGGTAAAGCATCAGGTATCTTGTGTGGTTGAGTTTTAAGAGGAAGCATTTTTCTCAGATTGAGTAGATGATGAGAATATCTCGGACAGCTGGATGAAGCATTTGTATTTTTAGCACAGAATCGCTAATTAATACGTTTTTATCTGCCTCGAGGAAAATTATCTTTAAAGCAAGAAAAAAATTATTCAAAGCAAGAGAACAAAAAGTATAAAAAGAGAAAAAAGCATCAAAACTTTTTTAAAGCAGCTGTTAATGTGCTGCTACTACGATATTTTGGCCAGGAGACTCCTGTAATGAGTATTCAGAAAACCAAAAACAGACACAAACACAGTCCAACTTAGACTATCTAAGAGCTAACTGTTTTGGAGAAACGATAGGGTAAGAAGCATTAAAATATACATTAAAGACTGCTACAATTATATAAAGCATAGACAGTGAAATAAAAGAAAAGATATAAAAGAGGCAGTTGCCTTTAAGAACCTTCCTTGTCATCACATGAAAATTATCTACAAAATTACCTTTTTTCTGCTTTCTGTCTAAATTGTTTTACCCATGACCTTTTAATTCCACACATGTAAACATAATTTATTGGATTTATAATAAGCCGACATCAGAAACCTTACAGTGTTCAAACTGAGGCTGCATGGAAAGGCGGATAGCTCCATCTAGTGAAAGTCTGGTGTAGGCAGGGGCAGAAACTGCACTATTTTTATGTTGCAATAGCTGAAATAAAGTCCTAGATGATGTTAATAAGAATAACAGCAAATTAAATATTATCTGCTCATTAATACAAAACTAGTATTCTGTTTTATAATGTGGCTGCCTGCCTTTCTATTAAGTGAGATGAATAAAATAGCCCTTAAAGGAATACTTCATCTAAAAAAATGATCTTTTGTAAATCAACTAGTGATGCCATGTTACCTTGAATTTGTGAAGAAAACTTTTTTTTTTCACATCACCATGAGAAATGACAAACATACTGTTTTACTGACTGATTTGTGAGCAAAATCGACAACAGCAAAACACCTTTTTACAAACTTACACAACATACAAAGGTGCATTCCGAATCACATACTATTTCTTTATACTTTATAGGTACTTCAGCGACCCTTACAAAGTACATACCATTGCATTCATTATGCACAAAATTACGACATACTACTTAAACAAATCATTTCACTCTAAACTTTGATCCAGAGACGACAGAGAAGGGGTTAAAGTGGAGCGCTATGCGTTTGTTACTTTGCAATCTATGTTTAAAGTCCTAACTGCATACATTATGGATTTTAGCATTTTATATTCACAGCAGTAAAATGAGCCTATGTACATTTCTGTCATTGTTTTCTTTTTGTTGTTGCTGTTGGTAATCTTCAGGATTTTATTACCATCTGACTGGTCATCAGTTACTTGAATGCGCTGTCGTTCGTAATTGTGGCTCCTGACAATGAGCTGTCAGTGAGCTGTTCATGAGCTGTCATCTGTTCGTGGCTCAGTCAGTGTGACAGATCTTCCACTGTGCAGAGGATTGTGAATCAGAATAGCCAGATAAGCCTGCTGGCTTGCATATTGCAAAATGTGACTGGGTGCATTCTGCATTTGACCAAATCTTTTTCTGGCAAACTAAAAAAAAAACAGTACTGGAGTCTGGCTTTGAAGAGTAGACAAGTTTCACTTTCAGTTCAGTTTTATATACTAAGGTTTCTTTAGTCAAAATGCACATTTAGGAACTGAAACTTGAATTACACTGTATCCCAACCATTTTTGATATAATTTTGCTGCTAAATGTAATCCCTGATCAATCAATACATTTGCTTTTTCTGTGGAGGCATCTGAGAAAAATAGTTTTATCCAAGAATTCAAGGGGAAACAGCATCGAAAAACCGGTCATTAAAAAGTTGTTCAAATTGAATCATTTTAATATCAAACAACCTCATTCCAAAAAGGCAGCTGGTTGTTTTCTCATTGACAGAACATACATTTGGTGCCATACAGTAAATTTATTTCCTTTTACTCAATTTAGATTCTAATAGAAACATTTACTGGAAAGAAAACTATGTGAACACCAGGAGATGTCTGTCAAACCATTCTTGCATCACAAACCACTTCTCTTGTGTCCATCAGTGGATTCACAAACTGTCTTCTTTTCCAAAATATCGCAACACATTCGGTATTTCCCATGATTAAGATCTCTTACAGTAATCCTCAAATCTACAAATGTACAGTAACAGCGCCAATATATTCCTAGTTAACTAAGCCCAAGCTATTGTTTGTTCTTGGATGGCAATGTATTGATTTAAGCCAATATTTACGCCATATTTATCCATTTACAATTTACAAGCACATTATACACTCGAATACTGAAAATAATAGCAATTTGTGTCCTTTTTTTGTAAATGACCGATAAAGTCTTCCCAGTGTGTCTGCATATATAATTTCCCTCAGTTCACTTGAACAAACAGAGGCACAGACCGTGCATTCATAACAGCTGCTTCTGCAGATTAAAAGATGTATTCATTAACTCACCGAGCATAGCAGAAAATCTCAGGGTTAACACAACAATGCACAGCCAGCTCCTGCAATATTAGTAGTCAAGTATTAGTGGGAGGAAGTTGTCCACAAACAAACAGCTGATAGAGGCAAAGTATCCACTTTGAAAATGTGACTATGTGTAATGTTTGTGGGGGGGGTTGTTTTCATGTCAAGGATCAAGGATTATTAATAATACATAATATGTATGTATGCAGCTGCTTTTTAGGCACAAACAGGTTTTTTTGTTACAGAGACATTGCTGCTTTTCCTGCTGGGATTGTGCTCCCCAAACAGGGTATTTTAAGCCAAACAGTGATCTTTTTTCTAACCATAACCAAGTGATTTTTGTAAATGTAAACACTTGTCAACCATAGCGTTCACTACATAATAATGTGCAAATGTAATGTATTTGTGAAACGTTCAATACCAACATTTTTTTTTCTGGCAGTTGGGTTTTCTTTTAGCTCTTTTTTGATGTCCACCAACTTCTGAAGAAAATATATCTTTAAGCAGCTAAATGCTCCACTATGTCCACCAGATACTCACTAACTTTGTCTGCTGTTTTGTGCCAGACAAGAAGCATACAGTGTGCGAAACAATGAGCTGAAAGATGTCAAAATGCTCCATATAGTCTGAATCACAATGTTTAATTAAAATAACTTATGGTATGGTATGGTACTTATAGTTTTTAGCCACCTAAAAAGGCCCACCCCCAAGTAGAAACATTTGATAGGTCTGACTCTATATTTTAAAATGTTTGTTACGCCTGAAAATGACAACAAAAATGAACAAGTTTGCCAATTTCACATATTGACGCAATTCAAAATAGTTGTCATTTTTTTCTTTCCAGGAAGTGACTGTTGCTTTTAGCACTACATGGAGATGATTTGGTCTATAAATCTAAGAGGAACTGCACAATGACTAAGTGAGAATTCACCACTAAGAACAAAACTTTTCACCAATACCATTATAAAAATATAGAGTAACACAGTTACAGCCAGCTTTCTGATGAAACCTGATTTCCTGACCAAATAAATGTTGAGTTCCTGACAGCTGCTCTTAATTTTCTGTGCTCAGTAAAGCCTTCCTTTCTTAACATTTTGTTAGGATATTCTCTAAACAAATTCCAGTTAATATGCTGTAAAGCATGTGCGCGAATAGAGTTGCTGTTGCTCGCACCTGTTTATGTGGCAATGTAAAAATAACAGTGTGAAGATAAGAACCCATTCTACAAAGGTGGAGTTTTTCTGGTCACTGACTGTATAACATTTCCTCAATCAAGTATGGGGTGGCAAACGTCACACAGAGACATTTTGAAGAATAACAGAAAGGAAATAACATGCTGATCATTGCTGACTGCGGTGGAAAACACCCAGTCTGGCATACAGTAAAGGTTCTTTTCTAAACAGCTCAGTCACTGTAATAAAATGTTGACCTTGTATGTTTCTGCAAACCATAGATATGTTCCATTTGAACATTTCATATGCATTATGAATGTTTCTAAAGTGACGTGAATCAGATTATATGTATATGAGCGTAGTTTTTATTATCAGGACAAAGTGGAGGGGATGGTGGCTAGCATGACGCCTTGGTGCCAACAGCAGACAGCAGCAGACCAATATTCAAGACCAAAATCAAAAGAGGGTGTTTTTAATGACAATTCAGGACATTTCCAGACAAGTTGACCAGGTACTTTTTAACAACACATTTCCAGCTGTGTTTGTGCTGCCCAAACCGTGTATTTTAAGCCTATCAGCAGACTAATGTTCAGGAGCAACAAACAACAAAAGCATGTCCTTTTATTGTCATGTTGTGACATTTCCAGCCATTTTTGTTGTGACAAAACTGGTATATTTCTGATGACATTTCCAGCTGTATTTTGAGCCAAAACACGATCTTCTCAAGAAATTGAAAAGAAGCGTAAAGAAGCTTAAAGTTTTAATATATTTGCTACATATGTATAAAACCTATAAATGTAAAATAACTGTGCTTTGCAGAAATGTATAATGCCAACATTTATTCTAGCTGACCTGAAAGTTGGTGTGCAGTTGTTGGAGATAATCAGTGCATGCAAGTATGCATGAAAAATAAGTCAAATGTGCATAAAACCACAAGTAAACATGCTGACTTAATGAAAATCCAAATTTATCATACATCCAGTGAGATAAGATGCCCCAATTACCAGAGAATGGAGAACATGCAGAAATAAAAGGAAAAGTCTTTTTTAATCAGTTGTTACTGGAATCCACTCTGAGATCTGATGCCAGGAACACTCATTTCCCATTTTACTAAAAGCGCAAAGAAAAAGTTCCTGCTTTGCTTGCAGTCTAGCAGATGACCCTGATAATGACCTTTCTTTTTCTCCTGGGCTGACACAGAACAGACACAGAAACTGCTACAATCATTAATTAAGTGTTTGAACTATGAGATCTGTTCGAAACAAAGAGTGTGATGATGTTGCTGAAACCTTTCAGGAGTTTCATGGGAAGCGCAAACAGAGTTTAGGTGGATTACCGATTGTACCATGGAGTTTCTCTTATCTTCACTGTAATGTTATGATGTAATTTCTATGAAAAAATAAAAAATGTTATTGCATGTAATATTTGTAATCAAAATAACAATAAGTGCTGTCATGTAAAGTATACAAAAGTAGTTTTTATTGCATATCTTACATATGATAAATTCAGCAAGTTCTGCAGCATATTTGGGCTTATACAAAATCTAATCACAGTCTGTGTAAAAATATACTAAAATCCTACAAATGTTTGTTTAATATTTAACGAGTGCTTAATGTTTTTGTGCCCTCAGTACTTCACACTGTTTGTTTGTAGCTGAACCACCTCTTTTGACCCAACTGTCCCCTTAAGCATGGGGCAGTGTCCCGTGCAGGCCATGACCAGCACCCTGCACCCTCCTTTCTCCATTAGAAACTTCCTCAAGGACTCGTCGAAATAATGGTTCCCTTCTCTGTACCCATCCAACAACAGCAGAACTTCACAGGTCCTGGTTAACAAAGTCCTCAGCTCATCTTCTGTTGATATCTTTTCCGTGAGAGAAAGTTGAGTCCTTATTTCCTGAAACAAGTTGCCCCTCAGTTTGCGGCAGTCGACGTAGAAGAGAAGTTGGATGGTGCTGAGATCGAGGAGGTTCGAGAGGGCATTTGTGGGCCCTTCAGTCCAAGAAGAGACCAGGATGTGGGCCACGGTTGTCTTCCCGCTCCCTGGAGGTCCCTCAAGGAAAAGTGTCTCTCCAGTTTCTGGGATTAGAGCTTGGAGATTCAAAGGCTGGAGCTCACTGGAAAAACAAGCAGAACTGGGACTATAACCTACATGCAAATATTAAAAAATCAGCAGTGTCAATTGTATATGTCCAGACAGAAAGTCTAATTCTTAGTGGGAAAATTTTCCATTCTTCATGTGCATGTAAAATCAGCGCCAATGGCAAACATAGTTGAAGTAATAGATTTTCTCAGTACATGCTATATTGATAAGAAAGTCTAGTTTGCAGCTGCAAAATCTGCTGCTCCTTCTGCATTTGCACCATATTTTATTGTGACAGTGACTTTGTGGAAGGCAAGCCAGTCATCAAGCTAACCAGCTTCCTGACTGAACAGTTTGCAAGCTACGTAGCTCCCAAATCAAAGAGAATAGGGGTAAATAAACTCTTCTCAATGGCTTGGGATAAAAAACCCAAATTGCTGCTGTTGCTGTAAAATGGGATCATTGATGTTTGGCATCCTTATTATCAATGCGGAAAATTTGTGACTCACTTGTTTTGCAACGTGTGAAGTAGATCCTCCGCATTGGAAACATTCTGGTGATGTCTCGCGTCTGAGCTGAAGATGTTAGCATACTGGCGTTTTAGAAACACCCCCAGATTTTCCTCCATGCAACCTGCAGACAACAAAACAGATCATGATTATATCTGCGTCACTTCATGAAGAGGAGGCAAATATGCATAATAATGCGTAGGCTGATATTCTTTACAGTAAAAGGCATTTTATTAAGTTCAGGACTATATGCTGTTACAGACAACTACAGATTTCTGGACAAAGTTTTCCTCCTGAATTTGTCTTTTCTGAGGAGCTTATTCCAAACCTTAAACTTGTGGGTGTCTTCAGATTGGTGTTTAACATCTAAGGATAGTTTGCACACAAAAAATCCACACTGCAAATTAATTATGTATGGTCAATTTTAGTACTAATTCATTCATTTGTAGTGTCATCGACAAAAAAACTGGGCACTATTTTGATAATTACCTCATTTTTACTTAAGTAATTTTTTAAGCAAAATACCAAACATTTACCAGTTCAAGCAGCTAAACTGTGAGGATTTTCTGCTTTTCTATGTGTTATGAGGTAGTATACTAAATATATTTGGGTTTTGGACTGTTGATTAGACAAAACAAGACCTTTGAAGACTTTACCTTGGGTTTAAGAAAATTCTAACTGTGAAGAACAAATTTACACATCAACTGAAAAATAAATTATGCAGTTCTTAGAGCTGCAAGAGCGGCTTGCCTTCATTACAAATAGTTATCTCTTTCCAATTTTTTGTATTTATCTGTAGGCCTGTTGGAAAAAATACAATGTTTTTCATAAAACTCACAAATAGGAGAGTGTTATAGTCCTTAATCAGTGAGTAATTCGATAGTCACTACGAGAATTATGGTGGCGTGAATCCACTCACATACACCTCAGTACAATCAGATGAATCAGAGATGTATTTTCTAACTTGCAACTTTACAATGAAAGGGGATCTTTTCACTTAACCTCAACCTAAATGTATGATCTCAACCCTCTTCATGAGACACCTACCTCGACTGTCAACCAACAGATTCCTGGTACTATGAGTGCGGAAACCTGTAGAGAGAAACGTTACTTTAGTGCGTTGGTACAGCATGTGGGTGTATACATATCCAAGTATAGACTGATATGAGTGTAGATGTTTGGCACTGTATACAGTGTTATTCATGCATCTTAGTTAAAAAAACAATTATTATGTATTTTCTCTTCCAAATCTTAAATATGTATCATGTATTTTATGTGCTCTTGAAAGTACATTCTTTTTTTTGTGTTTTTTCAAAATGCTATATAATTTAAAGGTATTAGTACATGTTATGGTAAATGTACAGACTTCATTACTTTATGGTGAACAAGAACTTTCCGGAAATTACAACCTGAAACCAACTCAAAAATACTATCTCGGTTTCCGGACTTGTAGCTGAAGTGCCTTTTCATTTTCACACATTAATCTTTGGAAAAACGTGTAATAAGCTTTCTACTGAAATGATGGAGGCGCTTATTAGGGGAATATACAAACAAGAAACGTGCTACACTGAAAAATAGCCTCAAATTCCCCTCTCTCACAAACCAATACCAATACCAACGGGTGTTTCCAACCTTGATAGTTGCAACACACGTCAGGCCCAAACAGCAAAGTCATGGTCACATGGAAACATGCATGGCCGGTCACATGCTGGTAAACTTCCCTCAAGTCCAAATTGCAGACATTAAGGTAACAAATCTAACATCTTAACTACAACACTGTGAACTTTAATTCACAAGTACTTCCTCTTTCCAGCAGTAAAATTACTTATCTCAACATGTATCCCTGTGTGTGTCACAGCCTCTGTTCTCTTTTCGGCTGAAATGACACAGTTTTATACTCACAGGAGGCAGGTTCCTCTGCCCATTTGATGAAAACAAAAAGAAAGCACCATTGGGGTGCTATAGCTTTGAAAGGAAGGACACACCTTGGATGCTGACTAATGAATTTAGCACCAGTGTATGTTTTTTTGAGGTGAGAGGAACTCAGTTCTGGTTTGACAATATAGGTGTATTAAGTTCTATTCTGTTACGTCCTAGATTATTGCTGTATTTTTTACAAATGGGTTTAAACAGTTAAAAATAAAACAGTGTGAATACTTAAAAGAAAGAGAAAATAATAAAGATTAAAAAGATCCACAACTGCATTTTGCACTCCCATTTCCTGCAGAGCTTGTTCAGTGCACATACTATAAATTGGTTGAAAGACTCAACTTTTTAAAAAATAAAAAATAGTAGAAGCTCGCTGAGGCCCTTCTCATCTCTAGAAGGCTCAAAATGGTTTAGTCGGTCCAGTACTAAAATTCACCTTTAAATGCAGCCAGAGCCAAGTGACTAAGTTGAAAATGCACTTATGCTGCTGGAGCACAAACATCTACTATCTATCTCCCCTAAAAAAAAGGGGGAAATCGAAAGCAACTGACTTTGTTTGAAGACATTTTGAAGTGCATGAGAGAGGCATGGTTGGAGACATATTTCACTATAGCTGTATGTGGAATTATTCATCATTTTATATTTATTGTTACACCATTTCAACTTTTTTTCTGTTAACATACTTAAGTGTGTTGGCCAGTAGAGCTGATTCTGCATTGTCATAACTGGTGTGCATTGTCTCATATGCCAGTGTCAAACACAAATTTTCATTTGATGTGATTTTTTCGGACATCAGAGAAGTGTGGTTTGGACAGTTTGTCTCCAATCTACATCTGCATGCTATGACTTGCTGTATTTGTTGGAAGCCGCATGTCCTCAATTTGTAATGTGCTGTGCACATAAAGAATTGAGTGATAGCTTACCTTTTCGTCGTCGGTACATGAGCACCGCAAAGACGATGACAGCCATTATCACTCCTATGCTCAAAATAATGAACAAAGCGTCACTTTTTACTTGCGGTGAAGCAGCAGGTATGTCATCTGTGGAAAAAAGAGAGGGAGAATTATCTTAAAATGTGCCACAGAACCTGGAAAAAAGTGTTGTATTTTGCATTTTGTGATTTATCACCATGTTTTTAACATGGTTGACCACTATGGAAATAACCAAATATACCAAAGACAAACCATCATAAACTTCCTCTTATTGGTCATGAACTAAAAGAAAAAGTGACTCATGCTTGTGTTAGCATTTTTTGCACAGTGGAGCATGCAGCCAGATCTTCTTTAACTTTTCATTTTTTGTTGTTTTTAAAGACCATTTTCAGTTTTTAACATGAGTATATCCTGATACTTTTATTTTTTTAACTTATCAAGTTCAAACAGAATCCGAAAGGGTAAAAACACTTTGCACATGTACAAGCAGAAACATGAGCAGCCCACATACACACAAACAAGTTAAACATTTCCATACGACAACATCTCTTGTAACAGAACTCCTACACACTGCTGAATCAAAGCTCAAACCCAAACACACCACCTACAGCTTCACCGAAAAGCAGAGTAAAGGCTTTTCACTGAAAAAAGGGAGCAAGACCGTGAAGCATCAAACTCACTCACAGGGTGATAAGTGCGCAAATGATGATATTGCAGTTCCTACTTTCAGATGACACTATTCAAGGTTTTGCCTAACTTACAAGTTTAAATTAGGGAAAATCTGCTTCACTTTTCTCACGTTTATAGAAGAGATATTGATGTGAGAGCCACAAAAAAATCAAAAAGTCAAATAATTGTGAAGCACTACATAGTGGAAGAAGAATCTTTTACTTAAGTAAAAGTAGCAGTATCAGAGTGTAATAATACTAAGAACGCCCTGTTTCAGAATAATTTATAAAATATATTACACAAAAAGAACGCATTAAAGTAACCCGTTCTTATTGAAGACAGGGATGTGTTTTCTCTGATTTGTCCCTGTTTTCTAATGCCTTCACTTTTTTCTCAGAGACTATGTTTTTAATCCTATATGGATTTATATTATTCACCTAATATGTTCATTTTTCTGGGTAATCTCATCCCATGTCACTTTATGTTTCCATTATTTTTGAATTTGTTTCACCTGCCATGTAATTATCTCAGTCATGTTACTGCCTCCCATTGGTTGCTGCTATAGGTGAGGCCATGCCCTTGTTGTCTGTTTTAAAGCACTGATGAAGACCTGCAGTGGTCGAGACACATTGGCTCTTTTACTAATTTTGTCATTATTATAAAGAGTTTCAATATTTCCCTTCTCATTTAGATATTTTTCAAGTGCCTGGATTGCCTTCCTGTGTATCAAGGTGTTCTCCGTTTTCCATGAGCAACCGACTTTTCATTTTTATGTGAGTATACAAAACAACCAATAATTTCTTTTTCCTTGTGCATATTAAATGTTTTGATTATAAATAGTGATGTATCATACATATGCATCACAGCTGATTGTGTTTTATGTGAATGATTTGAATCTGCAAATTAACTAAAGTTATCATAAAATGCAATGGAGCAAGAAGTACAATTTTCACTCCGGCATTCAGAGGAGTAAAAGCATGAAGTAAAATGAAATGGAAACTCTCAAGTGAAGTACAAGTACTTCAGTATTCTACAGTATTTGAGTAATTGGACTTTGTAACATTCTACCACTGGACAGATCATTTGTATTATCTCATTCTTAATTCATTCTTTTTGTAAATTTTTGTGGTGGTAGAAAGCAAACAAAAAATGATGGGAGAGTGATGGGGTATGACATGCAAAAAAGTTCACTGGTCAAACTTGACCTGAATATGTTGCAATTACAGTAAACAATAAGCATTTTTAAAAAAAAAAAAAAACGTCCTGCCGTCATCTTTCCTTCTAAACATGTGGCTTTTGAGTCTTGCTTTGGAAGAAAGACTGAAAGAAGTATTTCATTGCAGGTCAGGTGCTTTTTTTATAGAACTGGGCTGCTTATGCAATAGAGAGATGCAAATACTTTTGAAACTGGTGCTACATGACCAAAGAAAACAGAAAAAAGGGCTGGGATATTCGCTTTTTGCTCAAGAAGTATAAAACATACAACAAGAATGCACTGCCACACACTGGACCAATAAACGCTACTTCTGGTGGGTGACATTATAAAAGTAGTAGTATAAAAGTATCTGAAAAACAATATTGTGGCCAGCCAGTGACATCCAGCTAAACAGTGCTCCAAAATATATATTTCTGAAAACATTTTAGGCGAGAAATAGACAACGCAGTAACAGAATCTTGGTTTACAGTGTATCTGTTCAGCAATTCTTAGTTCTACAGATTGAAGAAAGAGGTGCGGCTCTCTCTTGATACATTTCTATACTCTTTGAGTCCATGTGGCAGCCATACAAAAATGAAACAGTAGTTTGAGCAACAAGAGAGCCAAGAGTCAGCAAAAAAAATTTTGCTAGCAAATAAGCAGGTAAATGTGGGCATTGGCAAAAAGGAGGAGGAAGTTTACCACAGTTAATTTACCGAACCGCCCACATTGTTGTAATACAACACTGGCAAAGTATCACTTTAAAGGAAAAAAAAAAAGTACCTGGAATAACAAACGTCTGGAAGGAGCCATCATTTGTAAAGGTACACGTGTAGTTGTTTTTCTCCGATGATCCGACACGTATCTGACTGGTGACTTTAAAAAGCTGCTCTGGAGTTGATTCTGCTGTGGTGCTGGAATTAATTGTCCGCTGGTGACCATTGTGCCACATCACAGAGGACTGTGGGTATCCCTCAGACTGGCAAGTTAGCAGCAACTCATCCCCCTCTGCAGCCTTCTGGATGCGTTTAGTCACATCTTTATATGGAGCTAGTGCAGAATCAGATAAAAAGGATATTTACTATCTTACTTTTAGAATAGCATTACTATACACAAGATATAGACATGTTTACTGATTTTTGCACTAAAACGGCATTTTGTTGTTTCACTTTACTCTGTGCAGTTGAGTGAATCTGATCAATGATATAATCTTTTTATGATCAAAAGATCTTGCATGACTTGGGTAAGATTTTTGGGAAAGTTAAAATGACCCAAAAGCATTCTTTTACCAGATTGAGTAATATTGGTCTCTGTTTCATTTTCACAATGAGTGATGCTGTGGCTGCCCAGAAATGACCATGTTGCAGCCCCTCCTACAACAAAGCCCCAGAAGTCTTCCCCTCAAAACCTGAAGCATTACACTGAGCGTGATTACATGGACATGGATAAACCATTTATCCCAGTTATGATTATATTTCGGGATATGGCGTTTACAAAAGCAGAGAGAAATCAGGTTATTCATATTTCCGTATACAACCCAATTTCTGTCAGAGAACTACAGCTAATACATTTGTGTTTCTCATAAACAGAATATGGTGTTTACATGCTCAAACACATTAACAGGATATTCCAAAATACCAATCATAAAAACGATTATTCATGTCCATCTACACGCACTCCCCGTCACAGACTCAGTACTTACCTGTAACAGACAAAGTTATTGCTTTGTAATCTGTTCCTTCCTTTGTCCGTACCAAACATTGGTAGTTTCCAGAATCGTTAATTCTGAGTCTGGAGATCTGTTAAATGAAAAAAGAAGAGAGTCCTTAGTTATGCCCTCATAAACAAGAGGTTTAACCCTTTGAGCCCTGAGCAATGTGGCTCAATTTTATTTTCAAAAACATCAGAATAGGGTGACATGCAATTTAATAAAAAATGGCTCTAAAATTAGCAAGAAATTAGTTGAACGTTACAAGAAAATTACCAGAAAATAAGAAAAAAGTAAACGAACAAACAAACGGGCATACAAGAAAATTACCCCAAGAGAGTGCTAAACAAATAATTGCATTTTTGTTATTTTTTCTCTCATATAATTTTTATTAAATAATTAAGAGAATTATAACTTAAGTGCTCTAGACATTTTCCCCTTTTTTAGATAGCATCTAATAATCCCTCCCAGCTAGTTTTCAAATAATTTCCTTGTCACTTTGTTAATTTTCTCAGGTTTGGGGGATTTAAATGCTATTAAAAGGCATCTGCATGCAGCACTAAAAAGCTGATGTTGGCCTAGGTGTTAAAGGGTTAAATTAACCAAAATCATAAATTCTGTTGCACAATCCCTCTTTTTCTATCTCTACTACAAGGTTTTAGCAAATCTCTTGGTTTATTGTTGTGTTTTAAGCAAACACTAATGTTTTCTGTCCCTTTTTGGTGCCTCTGTATCTGATACTGTGTGCATAGAGAATACTGGGAGATAAATATGATACTTTTACAAAAACGAGGCATCCAGGACAGTTTACGTGCCATCCTTAGGTATGGCAAGTGCAAACAACTTAACCACGTCACTTTAGATGAAATTTTGCCTGCCCTACAAATTCTATGTGAACCTGAACACATCATTGCAAATATTCACCTCTAACTTGGCCCAGCCATCCAGCAGCTGGTCAGTGAGAAGCCTAACCCGGCCTTGATAGTCCGGATGCTGGAGCGCTAAGTTCTCCTTCCAGTTATCCATTTTATACACATCTCGGAATGAGTTGGCGCCAATCCAGTGCCAGTTCACCTCCAGGTCAGCAAGAGGACCTGGTAGTTTCGGCTGAAACCTGCAGCCCATGACAACATCTTCCCCAAACTTTGACTTGTATGTGGTTTGCTCTGCCTCAACAGTGAACAACGCTGCAGAGGAATAATACAAAGTCATGTCAGGAATATTCAAATTAAGGTTTTATGAAATCTAAGGGAGAGATTTCTTACTACAAACCTGAGAGAGATGGCTGTAGCATAACTTGCAAAACTACCACAACGGCCCAGTCCATTGAGACCTAAGAAACACAAAAATGTTGAAAGGTGTTGGTCATTTTACAGAGAAACATGAATCATTTTACTGGAGAGGACCGGATGTGATATCAACAGCCACAAGTAGCTTGATCTAGTTTCCTTTTTTACTTTGCAGAAAAATGACATGACTCTGAGACAAACACACATGGCATCACATCACATCAAATGTTGGTGAGACACACATTTTAATTCCTAATATCAGCATGAATCAGCACTCAAAATCAAATAACTTCCCTACTGATTTATCCTGAGTAAAGAGATAAAAATAGCAATGAAGATGCTGTTGGTTGATTCTGTTGACTCTGGATATTTGTCAACTCACACACTGGCTGTTTTATGTAACACTGAGTAAGAAAAGAGTCGGACACATGCCAAATATTGTTTTACCTAAGGTGCCTTACATAAAAATGATTGTGCACCTTCGTCACACATAGCACCATATCATACAGATCTCAAAATTCTTTGAAATTTGAATTAATTTCCTGAATGAGCTGTTGAGTGATAAGCACATTAGTCATTCTGTGCCAGTTTCATGAGAATCAAACACAGAAGAAGACAGAAGAAAAAAGACAGAAACATTAAACACGCATTTGCCCCAAACCTTATTTTGGTGCTGTTGTCTAAGTGGGACATTTTTATTGGCAATCTGGGACACTTCAAACACATTCTGATGTCACTGAAGTGTAGGCCTAATGAATTTGGTGAAATAAACAATAACAATATAAACAACAATAAACATCTTTTTTTATTATTTAAAGGTTGGGTGCCGGTAGAGCAGATTCACCCCAAAAATCATAAATAGAAAAAGATTACTATGAACGTAGATTTTTTTATTTTTAATTCTGATTGCCATTACATCTTATAAAACCAATGACAAACTATCTATCATTTAAAAAAAATATATAACCTTAACATTATTAACATTTTTAACTTCAGAACTTATATATACATAATACAGCTTCATGGCAACATAACCTATATCCAATAATGGCATACTTTCTTATGATGAGCTCAGTGCTGAGTTTTAGTAAATGATAAAGGTTAACTGTCCTACTTTACCTATATACCCACTTTACCAGTATTCACCCTATAATATTAAAAAAATATATCATTAATAGAATTACTACTAGTAGTAATACTAATTATAAGAATAAAATCAAGCTTTTGTAGTTGCGCAAACCCTAATTGTTGTTTAGTAGTCAATAATAATATTCTTACCTGCAGGTAATACAGCTTGTTGTTATGTTTTCATCTGGTGTTTCCTTCTTCCTTCAGCTTTTATCTGAGGTCTCTGCGTCGCTTCCTCTGTTTATGAAGGACTTACCCAAAAACCAGTGTGGGCGTGACACAAGCGCAGCCCTGCTATTTGAACCCCCTAACTAAGTATTTACTAATCGTTATCAACCTAAACCCCAGCGAAGTCTTACTGTAACTAAAAATTTAAGACTTTACCTTGTGACGCCAAAGTATTTGCGCCCAATTCGAGAGGATTGACAGGTTTTTGTCCCTGTACTGTGCGCACCCCTACAACAAGAAAACACTAAACATTGTTGAATCCAGCTATATTTCGGTATATGACAAGGAAACAACTCTTGCGTAAAAAATTATGATCCAATGCAAACTTGAATCAGCTCGTCAGATACCTGGAAAGGGTTAACAATACAACGAGAGTTAACACGGAAATGTCACCTCACTTACAGTAAGGAAATGAGCAATACCTTATCCAATGGCAATGAGTCATAAAAGAGCCCGAATTTTAGTGCTCTACAACCAACCAGTAAATGTTATTGGCAGATGTTTCTTTATCCGTTGCACGTGCAATAACCAATAATAATAATAATAATAATGATAATAATAATCTTTATTCATATAGCACTTTTCAAACTTAAGCACAATGTGCTTATTAGAAAAGATGATTTACAGTATAAAAATGAAATACATAATATTTTATCTATAAGTTGTAAAAAAAAAAAACAAAAAAAACAAGATGAAAGAATTAAGCTCATATAAGAAGATAAAATTAGGAGTAGAAGTTTTAACCATAGGCCTATATATAGGCAGATATGACGTCAATAAAAAATTATTTCATGATGCCCATAACAAAACAAACTTGTGAATTTAAGGCAGATAAACATGTAACATATATTGAAATGCATATAGAAAGAGTCATATGGAGACACTGAAACAAAACCACTCTGAAATGTATGACAAAAAACAATAAACACTATCAAAGAATAAGATTAAGGGCAGACTTTTTATAAAACTGAGTTTTATAGGCATTTGTAAATCAGATTAAACAGAGCCGGTGGGACATATTTGAGACTAGTGGCTTGTGTGTTTCTCCTCTCTGTTGTTGTTTCTGTCTGTGTGATCATCAGTTCCTTCTTGGGGGTCCCTATGACATCATGTGTACAGTACCACAGTGTCACTGAAGAGTTGCAGTTTCCTCCACACGACTTAAGTCTTGCTCAGCAAATGTACAGTTCAGTGAGGTTTAATGATACCAGTGGTGAGGCATGATTTAGCATTTACTGTAACTGCCAAAGTTTTGGTCAAACCTTCGAGTAGAAGAAGCATTTAGGTCCCACATTTGGCCTTAGAAAAGAGTATCCATATTTACTATATACAAAAGTTTACAAAAAGTATACAAAAAGTTAAAGTTCTGCATTCAAAATCTTACTTAAAATGAAACCTGTATTGTCATCAAAATGTATTTAATGTGTCAAAAGTAAAAGTGGGTCTATTCATTATGCACAGTGCCCCTTATCAGAATTATATTATTAATTATCCTATGACTGGATTATTATTACTGATGTATAAATGTGAGGCAGAGGTTGTTTTGCATGTTACAAGTAAGTCTCAAGTCTCAAGATTAGTCCCAAGTCAAGATTGACAGTACCAAATTAAGTCTTTTGAGTACTAAACAAGTTATAATGTGCTTTTCACCAAATATTTTACCAATTTAACAACAAAATAAAAGTATGTTAAACTTACAAAAATCATAAATGCTTTTTAAAAATGTGTATTTATTTGTGAAACTTTTTTTTCAAACTGAATCTAGAGAATTGCTGGCATATAGCATTAATGTTAGTTGATCTGGAAATTAAGGGTAGTAAATTGGTTTGTACCCATCATACTTTTTAATCTTTGGACTTGGAGGAAATGATCAATTGTTTCAAATGAGCAGTGTGTAGGATTTAGGGGCATCTATAGGTAGAGGTGGAATCAAATATTCATATAACTATGTTTTCACCAGTATATAATCAGTAGGGATTGCAGGTATGGGGCACACCCACCTCTTTTTTTATGTCTTTTTACAGCAGGTGGGTACCTATTTGCTAAAAAGCTATAACTGATGCATAAATGTGTAAGAGTCATGTTCAGTGTATCTGGTTGAGGTGGAGTAAATTGCGATGATTCAATAAACTACTAGGCAGTTTAATCTGTACAAATGCATCACAGTTAACAAACTCACCACATGTTCTCTACTTAAGATTTTATTCTGAAAAGTAATGATTATGGCTGTCAAATACATTTGGAGAAGTTAAAAGTGCAATATTCCCTCTGAAAAAATATCGAATTGGAGGCACAAAGTTGTAGAATATGGAGACTTTTGAGTACAATTACCACAAAATTGGACATTGACACACACAAGTAAATGTACTGAGTTTCATTTCACCCTTGATAGTGTAATACTACCTCTGTAACCACTTAGCTACTACTACAGTCTTGTAAGTAAAATGGAATTTTCAGTAAGGGAAAATGGGAATAGGGAAAATGATCTCCAAACAACAGACATTCATGTCTGCACATGTCCATACACGTCATTTGAGAAAGCTGGGAATCTAAAAAGATAAACATCTCACGCAGCATACAAGAGAGATTTTTTACAACATATTCACATTGCCAAATTACAAGCCAGGTGGAATTCCCATTCACGAGGTGTACACACATCCGTTGAATTCTGTCTGGGAGAGATTGCAGTGTCCCATTTACTGTATGACTGTATGAAAGTTTTTGTGGGCTTCCCTTCAGCATGTACTCACTCCCTTATGTGGTGTGTGTTTACATTTGACTCAAAAACACAACCTTATTTTGTAACATGGAAAATACGATATGGTGCATGTCTGATCTTATCGATGTTTTGTCACTGGGGGTTTAATTTTGCCTCCATGTCCCTTGTTTCAGAAAGCCCTTGGGAAATCTGTTATGGAATCCACTACTGAGATAACTAAAAGATAAAACACATAAAATACATGTGTATTTTTGTTATCATCATAGGTTTGTGATACAGATCTTGTGTAAACATGTTTTTTTACCCACTACGAAATAATGTCGTATAAGGTTATTTCTGTGATAAATCATTCAATAGGCTTTTGTACAGTACTGAACGAGTGTGACAAGGATGTAAAAAATATTGAGAGAAAAAGACAGCATGGGATGGTCAAGGTAATATACTGCTAAATGCAGCATTATGCTTATTTTTTAAATTTTGACCTTTACTGGTTCTGTTTGGTTGCTACATGCTGTGATTATGACTCTTTAGACCACATTTCAATCTAAAAAATGTATTTTTTTAAAAAACAATTTATTTAGTTAAAATGGAAAAAGACCTGACTCTATTATTCAGTTGTATTAATTTGCAAACCAGAAGCTGGAAAATCAAACATAATTTACAGAGGAAGGTGAAAGTTGACCCGTAGTCCCCAACACTGTTGAAATGCATTGATGAAAAAAGATAGCTTGGTTTGATATAGTACACTGCAGCATCAACATTTTCACTTTGACTGACTGAGTCAGAATCAACAAAGGCTGCTAAGCATGCTTACTTTCCCATAAAGTTTTAGTTTACTGCCACCTATTAAGGGCCCTGGTTGTGCAAAGTCCATCTATTCATTCATTATTAATGGGTAGTGGAGCCTATACAGGTAACAGCATTTAGGCCTACATAAAAGTCTTCAAGTTTTAAACCTAACTCTTTGTAATGGCTTAGATCTATCTATCTAATGTCACTCAAAAGAACATGTACCAACCAGAAAAAGACTCAAAATTACCACAAAGAGATACAAAGGAACTTTAAAGAGTACAAAATAACTACAAAAGACACACATTTACCCCAAAGAGACAGAAAACACCCACAAGGATACACAAAATATCCACAAACAAACATAAAACCACAAAAATATAGAACAACTACAAAGAGAAAACAACCAAAAAACAAAAAAAGAAGTAAACCCTCCACAAAGTCTACATGTCATGGCCTATTGTCTCATAATCTTCCCATGATCAATCTATTTACATTTACTTTATATTATACGATATACATACTAGTCCAAAACATTATTTTAATTAAAATCACTTAAATTACTTTATAAATCAAGTGATTTTTATTGTTTAATGCTGACCCAGTGGTCAAATCCTCATTCAATCTGAGGGCTCATCGTTTCTACATAATTCATTTGTAATCCTCAGAAAAATCCTTGTAATTTTGAGACATATATATTTGATTCTTAAGGCAAACAAGTCACTGACTGAAAAGCAAACCACTGTTGAATTTGGAAGAATAGACCCAATGACACCAGCAGAGGGAGTCACTTCTCATTTAACTGCACTAGGACTATGGCCTGTACAGTGCCAGAGACTATAGATATTAATGCATTTCTGAATCTATGTCTGAGAAAATCACTAGCATAACTCTTGAATACAAGAACCGCGTGTAAAATGTACATTTTTCTCAAGGTCAGAGCAAAACCGTGTGACTAAACTGGTTTGAATTAATTCATTTGAATCATGATTGTGACTTGTCCCAGTTGAAAAATCACAATCATGATTTAAAGTGAGTTTACAGTATCTTATTCTCGTGGTAGACTGTCATTAAAATGCCCCTGTAATATAAGTTTTGACTTTGGAAAGCATCCTTCTTGTTTAGCATTGCTACACACGTGCTTTTTGTTTTATTTTGAAAGATTAACCGGAAGTTTAGTTTTTTTATTTATACCCAATGATGACAGACCCACAGACAGGAAGTCAGTCGTTTAAGGCGGTGTACACGTTTTTGTTTTGAAGAGACATGCCCTTGAAATCCTTGTCAGTCCTGCTTTTATGACAAGTATCATTATATTATCTAGCTTCCCGTCTTCAACGTGTGTTAGGTACGTAAAGCCTTCATTTTAAGCTAACCCAGCTAACAGTTACCACTCAAGGTTAAAACAGACACTTGTCAGGCGAAGCGTGGAGAGCTGTCAGTAGTAGTATTACTGCACGGTTGTAAGCCAAATTAACACACACAGGTGAGCCTACAAAGCACACGTTAAGTATTTTTATGTTTGCTAACGCTACGTGTTGCTAGCACCTAGCATTAGCAACATTTGCACGTTAGATGGTTTTAGCATTTTGGACAGAAGCACTGAAATGAGAGTCGGCGGCTAAACTAAAGTACAGTGAAACAAAGTTTATAAAGTTTGAACCTCTATACATTGTATTTGTGTAAGTTACGTTAAGTTTGACTGCAGCATAACTTTGAGTAACTGTGTCTTTAGGTGAACAGTAACACCGCCACCATGGGATTTCTACTGTCCAAATCCATGGATGCAAACTTTAAAAAGCAGCAAGAGTTCATGCTCCACAATGCACGGCTGCAGGTGAGTGAAGGTGCATACTCTCAAATAGTATTAAAAACAACATGATTGCTCAAAAGATCTCATTTGCACTTATGGCTTACTCCATTCACCTGCAACCATGTGGTGCCTGTGTCAGGTGAAACATGGAAGTGACTTGCTTAAATTATGTTTTGATCTAATGTGGCATGGATTGTATCTCATTTTTATGTGTCTTTGGTAGAAAATCAAAATATACTACTTTACCCACTGTGCAAAGCAGACACAATGCCCACAATGCCCCTGAAACCCCAGATTCATCGTGTGGTGAGGTGATGACCTGTAATTTTGATTAGGAATATTTGAGTTTTCAACACACAACTAATGTACACAGCTGACACAAAGAGGACCTTGAAGGAATATTTCACCTTTCAGTAGAGTACATGAGAGATGATATTTTTCTCTAGGCCAACATGGAAGTTAGCATCACCCTGGTTCCCTCATGAAAAAGCCTATGAGATATTGACATATCCACTTTTTCTCCAATGGTCATTAAGTCTCTTCTGTAGTGGACCTAACATCGTATTATGCATACTCTTAATGTGATGGCCCACCAGCAGATGGAGAAATAAAATACAATGTTATTTAATGTATGTAATATTCAGTCAATGTGCAAAAGAAAAGAAGGAAAGTACTTTAATATAGTGTTGATGTTTTGCACGTGCTTACTTTGCCAAAAAACACAAAGTAATATATATATATGTATATATATAAATGCTGGCCGATATTGATGTTTTATTTGAAAGACAATATCGGTCGATACTGATGATGTGCCCATATTATCATGCATCCGTAATTGTTAGTTTAATTTGTCACATTTGTAGTTTTCTTACTATGATGGGCCAACATATCTTCTGTGAAAACCGTCTGTCAATCCTGTCCATCTGTCTTGTCAGACTCGTGTTCTGTCTTTTCTTTGAATCACTCAGTGTAGTATCTAGGTATGGAAGCTTCAGTTCAAATCTCTGCATTTCCATATAGAGACCAAAGTTTTTTTTTAGCACACATTATTTCATTTAAATAAAGGATTGTTTTTTTCTTCTCCTCCTTTTTGGAATTTATTCATGCCTGTAAGCTGCGGAGCAGCAGGTGGGATGTGTGACTGTCATAACACAAATGACATTATCCAACTTTCTGCCCCGTAATATTCTCCTGCTCTCTCAGATGATTAATACTATTGATTGATGGCAAGGGTTTGGCAATTGAGTTTCAGAGCGCCCTCATTACGTCATAACAATGACGCTGAGGCAAATAAGTATTGTTGTAGTGGATCTACATTGTTTCATTCACTTAACTTACTAGAGATAGTTTAATATTTATGACTCAGAATCACATTTGAATACAATTAATAAGACATTACTCATTTGACCATTATCTGTCTGCCTGCTTGAAATTATTATGTGATAATATATTTTGATTGATACATTTAACCTGTCAGATCTTAGATGAACAAAACATACTTGAGTGTCAAACAGCCCAAAAAAATCTTCAGGGTCGCTAATAGTTGAATACATTACCGTCTGTAACAGGAAATAATCTTGCTGCTTTCTTTCATCTTCAACAGTGAAATTGCATTTTTACATCTCCACATTTAATGAATAGCATTGACCCTGGCAATTTCAGAATGTCTGAAAAGGAAACACTGTTGCCTCCCCATGCATTAAGGTGTCAGAGATGATTGCTCGCCAGTGTTTTCAAGTCACTTCGTAAAAGCTAATTGATCCACTGGGGCTTTGTGTGTGAACCACAGTGTCCATCTTAAATATTAATTTTATATGTGTTGATATATGTGATGCACATGCTGAGGATAAAACAGCAGCTGTGAAATGACGTCAATGAAGTTTTTATTATTTCTTTATTCAATATGTGTGTTGGCTGCTAATAATAGGGTTGGATGTTATTCACAGTCATTGAACTTGAGTGGGTTTGAAAGTGAAAAAGGTGAGAAGTGAAACCACTCCACAATGTTTTAGACTTGTTTGAAAGCACCTGACAGGAAGGAGAGCATTTAACAGAAAACTCCTGTCATAAAAAAAGTACAGTAGTACACGGGGTGATTCGAGAGTGGCTAAAGGCTGACAAATGTTGGTAAAACTATTTTTAAAAAAGTGGACACAATTAATTAATTAGTACAATTAAAGGTACAGTGTGTAGGATTTAGTGGCATCTAGCAATGAGTACTACACTGCCTGACGCAAAATGCGAATGGCTTAATCTAGACCTCCTGAATTTAAGGATACAAAAATTCAAAAAATCTTATTTTTAGCTCATTATGTGCTAATTAAAACATAGTTATAAATATTATATACCATTTCTGCTTATTGATGACCCCAAATCCTACACAGTGGACAGTTATGCAGGAAAAAATTTTGGAAAAATGCCAAGTTGATCACCTTTTGAATCGAATAAAGCCTGCAAAAAACTCCTGTGTTTTTAAATTAGCTTCGGTGGACGGCTAAAAGCCGTGGGTCATATGATGACTGGCACCCTGGGAGGTTTAACATAGTCAAATTGAAGCTTCTGCCATGATGTGGCTTACATGCAATTCATAATCATATAAACACTGATAAAAGGTACTGGAAGTCAGTGCATAGTAGCTAAAACTGAAGTGCTATGATTTAATATTAGTTAAAGCATACAGAAAAAAACAATAAAAGTAATCTGTATTTAGTATTAGCTATATGTATATCCCTGAGATGAAAGGAACAAGGCTAAACTAGTTATGTGATATACTGACCAAAATGTTAATATGAATCACAGTCAAACTCTTCTATTGTCCACTGCAGGATTTTGTGTAAAGCACATTTGAATAGAAAGCAGAAGTCAAAACAGCTTTACATGTTTAGAGTTGTTTAAATTTTGCTTTTTATTTTTGCATTATAATTAAAACAATTACATATGATTAAAAAAATAAAACATTTTTGTATTTAAATTGTCAAGAAAAAAATTTTCAGGACATATAAGAGCAAATGACATGATAGCCATAATATCTCTATGTGTTTGTGTCATAAATTGTATAATGTGTTATTGTTTTTCCTCTTCCTGTCTGTTACATCCACCTCTTTCAGTATGTTGACCGTGATAATTTGTGTGTTAGTTTTTGTCAGTTTTCCAGGAATAGTCCTGCTTTGTGTATGCTTGCAGCCTTTAGAAAATGTCAGTGAATTTCCCGCTTATGTTTCAGCTTTTCTCTCACCTTGTCACTTTTGGAGTGAACTCATCGTGGCTCATTTCTGTCTTTCACTTTTTCTTCACTGCTCTGTCCAGACACTGTCTCATCCGCTTGTCCAAGCTTGCCTTCAAACCAACAGAGACACAATTTTGTCTTCTTTTTAAAGGACACATGTAGATAAAGGTAGTACTGGTTCTTTGTCATTTTAACTAAGTGTGTCACATATAAGTTGGTCTTTGAGAAATACAAGGTGCCTTAATTATTTTTGACAGACAGCATGTTCAGGGTATCGAACCCCAATTACTTAAATTAACCAAAATATGTCAGAAATAGTAACAAAAACGGTCATATGCCAATAGCTGACAGTTGGATATGTTATCTTGCTTAATTATCCTTTACATTATAAATTGAATGATGATTTTGCCAATTGTAAACTGGTTGCTGTTAAACAATATTAAACTTTTGAGAAGTTTTTCTGTGACGTAAATTAATAGGCATGTTGAAATAAGATAAGGTGATACTTTATTTTCCGTTTTCACACAAATTTGTCTTGCATCCTCAAGCTCTCAACAATCAACAGAATAGCGTAAAATGAAACAAAAAACACATAAAAGCATTGTAAGGATGCCCTCCAGCAGTCATTAAAAAAGACTGTGCAATAAGAGGCTACTGATCTGATTAGAATGAGTTTAAAAACCGATTAAACATGATCCATATAAACACCTCAATCAACTGAAAACAGACCCAAACTGATTCAAATTTCAATTGGTTGCATAAACCTTTTTATAAACCGATCAAAAGAAAATTTGTATCATGTAAACGATGAAGCGTTCTTTCTGTGGATGATCTGTGTGCTGGCCTTCTTCTCCTCTATAACCTCCAGTAGAAGTACGATGGTATCGTGCTGTTGCTTGATTAAGAGTATCAAAAGAACAGCAAATACTGTGCTGAACAGAGGGTTAATATCCATTTTAGCTGTTAGTTTCATGGATGTATTAAGAAGATCTGGATACAGCACGGAGGCGGGGCAACGTTAATTCCTATGAGAACTGCTAAGTAGCACTTTAAGCAAAAACCCAATATTTCTGCATAATGAAAGTACCTGGATTTTCTGCATTATGGGGCCTATATGGCATGCACACTAGAGATTTGTGGTGGCGTAGCGCAGCTGAGAATGCCTGAGCAGGTAACTTCTGCACATTACCCGGAGCGAATTACTTCTAGTTTAGTGTGTTGCTAGCTTGAATGGCAGTCAAAGATGTAGTCTTCTGGCTCTTTTAAGTCTTTTCAAATGTTATTGAACTGAATAGATTAAATCTTGATAGTGAAATTTCATTTCACAGGGGTTGTGATGCTTACAAAAAATTTTCCACTGATGTCTCTTTCCTAATGTAAGTCTAAAGGAAAAAGTCTTTCTGAGCGGCTTGGATTGCCCTGTAACCATAGTAACCCACTTACTGCTGCTGTCAGAAGTTTTCCGTTATTTACTTTTCACTACGAGAAAATTCAATTGTGATGTGAGAGCGTGTGAAAAGTGTCAGTTGCATGTGCCTCATGGTCAATGCGAAAGTTGGCAGCCCTGTCAAGTTACTATATTCATAATTTTTGCGCATGTCACACAGCTGCTCGTTTACATGTCTCAGCACGTGTAAACACCAGATCGTTTTAGAGGACATCCCATGTAAACAGTTGATCTGAAATCAGATTGATTTCAATCAGACGAACAAAAAGTGTGCATGTAAACGCAGCTAATGACATCAAAATGATCAAGATTGAATTATTATATATAATTGTATAATTATTATTATATAATTGAATTATAAAACTTCTGGGGAAAAAAAAAAAAATCCTGGGATATTCATATTTACCGGCCGAACCTGACTCGACAGACATAATTCTGAGTTGGGTACAGCCCTCGCTCTAACTCGCCTCTGCAGTAGCTGCTCCTCTCCATCAATCTGATCTGATCAGCTCTGAACAGATCCACAGATCAATTATTCACCGCCCAACTCACACACAGGTGACTAATGGGATAAAATCAATGACAAGCAGTGGGTAGTTTCCATGTAGTTTATATCAAAGCAGACATCTCGTATCTCTGGTTCCTGTTTTGCAACCATGATGAGCGAAGGAATGACTGTCCTTTTCATTACACATTTCTTGATCATAAGGGAATGAAATAATGGTAATCTCCCCTTACTGTTCCCAGAAAGGGGTCTAATCAAAACTCATTGACTTATTAACAACACCTGCTGCATTTGTTTTCTTTCAGCTTTGTCTCATTTTATGACGTGTTCTGGAGGTCACTATGGTCACTAATTTACCGCAGTAGAGCCACAGAGAACTGGTACAGTTGATGGCAGAGAGAGCTCCTGTAATTTCCAATAATTTGAAACTTTACTCCACCCAGTATATCTCTGGAGTATGACACACTCACCCTTGGGGCATTCAAAAGTTTGTAGCCTTCTCTTTCCAGGAAGGGGAAGTAGTTGTAGTCAGCTTTATTACTGTTGTGGATTTCAAAGTTTTTTCCAAGTTTCATGATGAAATACAGTAGCAAAATGTACATAGAAATTTCTTATGCATACATGGAAGTGCATACCTGTATTACCAGCTTATGATTAAATGATGCTATGGATGGTTTCCTTTAATGTTTTATAGCTTAAATGTGTTGAGGGGATTTTTTTGTTGTAATGCAAACTTTTTTTTTTTTTTATAAACCTGAACCCTTTCCCACTCTTTACTGTTACCCGGCAACCCTGAAAACAACCATTTTTTCACAGCTGTTTTCAATTCTGCTCAACAACCAATTATAACTTCCCCTCAATCAGTGTAACAGCATGCTTACCAACCATATTAGATACACATTGATTGTGCTCAACAGAAGTACCTTTTACTGTGCTTTTACCGAATGGATCTTAGCCCGGTGATTACATAATAACCCTCCTGACGTGTTTTCTTAGTTTTACACCTTTCTTTGTACTTTACAACTGACTGTTATTAGTAGCAAATCACCCCATTTGTGTTTCTTCACACTGTCAAAACAGGAAAAATAAATTCTATTATGTATTAACTAACAAAGGTTTTTGATTGGTGCTGTTACAGTTTCTGTGAGAAGAGTTGCCTTGTGAATTAGATCTAGATAAACATAAAAGGCAGATGTATGAAATCTACATAAAGCTTTGATTTAAAAAAATTTGTCACTATATGGAAACATTACTAACCAGAAATGTGAATTATAATTTTATTTAACTGAAAGACAATTTTCCATGATTGAAAATTTGATTATTCTTACTGTCAGGCCCCAAGGAATTGTTCATCAGGGTTCCCGTTATTTATTCATCTTGATGAGTTAAGCAAATCAAATGCTGGGAGTTGGTCAATATGAGGGCGGCTCCTTCATGAAACAGTGTTTAAATTAACTGACTTGTACATTCAGAAACTCCTGCACCCTATAGCGTAGCTCAAAAGTGTCTTTCTCTGTCACCTACATGTAGATGTTTTGTTGAGTTTCTTGCAAGGACTCAAATTTCAACAGCAGCCCAAATGAAACAGTACTTTTTAATTCTGTGCACTTTAGTAATGTCCATCCATGTGGGTATGCAGGGTATGAAGTGCCCTCAACAAGTATTCACAGTGTTAAGTTAGTTGATTGCAGCATTTGTGGCATGTTAAGAGTTTTTTTTTAATTCTCTCAGTGATACAAGTCAGTCTGTGTGTTTGGAAAATGTTTTAATGAGGGATTTTAAGTAATTTCCATACAGGTACTCACATTTAATTATTATAGTGGACTCGAGTACGAGCAAAAAAATAAGATCTAACACAAAATAGGATCTGAAATGAACAGAAAAGCAAAAATGCAGGTTAAGGTTGGGGTTAGCCTATCTTTCTGCACTATTCAGACTATAGAGATTAGTCTACATAACATTCATCTACATTCATTTTGTGTGTTGTGTCAAAGTACTTCCAAACGTCACTCTTACATCTGCTCCCCATTCTGCCTGTAACATTACATCGAGATATATCTTACTGAAAACACTGAATGTTATCTGTTGTTGTGCAGCTCTATCATTTTTGCCATATGGATCAGTGCAGATATTAATAGATAGCAGTTACATCTCTGCATCATGTCCAAAAGCTGTAAACGGTTAATTTAGAAGAGAGTAAAATTACATTTATATTTATTACTTAGGCTTGATATGTCTTTAAATAAATACAAACGTCCATATCAAGTACTCACGCCTATCCCTAGACCGCTTAAATAAATATTGTTGTCCCTGTTAATCTCTGTTTTTTGTAGTCCATATTTATTTAATTAGATTAAATTCAGCTTTATTTTCATGGCACAGGGTACAGGTGTGTATTGAATACGCTAAGATACGGTATATGAATTACGTGAAATGTACAGCTGTTACGGTAGGCAGTGCACATGCACAGTGTGCAAGTGCACAAATAGATATATTAAAGGAATGCTGTGTACACACTATAAATCCTAAAGATGTACTGTGGTATAAATATGAATAAATCTATAGGATAGTCTATACACTATTGACAGTGGTATAAAATATAATATGGATATGCAAGGGTGTATAAAGGGCAAGTAAGTAAGCAAATGTACGCTAATTTAGCAGTACCGATGAGTAAGTGTGTGCCACCAGTCAGTTTGATTCATTTAAGCTTCATATTAGTGTCATGTGAAGTTGAACTGTATATGAGTAAAAAGTCAGAAATCAAAGCATTGCTTCTCAGACATGTTGTAATTTTTGTCATCCACTTGCATCATTGACTCATTTGAATGGTTCTGTGGTCTTTTTTTTTCTTTGCATCCTCAGTGAGTTAATGTCAAATGGAAATAAAAGCTCATCTTTGACACATTCATTTCTTTGATAATAAAGAGGCTTTTTAAATGAGAATGTCACTTAGTAATTAGCAATTGTCATGCAGGAAACACGTATGTGTGCATGTAGATGTGAGTGAGCGTCAAACAGGAAAGCAGACAAAAGATTCATCTGACCGAGCTTCATCAGTATGGACAAGATGTTTCTGAGACTAGAGTAGCTGTCCCTCATTCCTTTGACCCTGTCTTTGTCCCTCTGACTGTCTGTCTCATTTCTGTGATAAACCAATAATTACTTTATTCTAGGGATGCACAATAACATGTAGCATGTATAGCATGCATCTTCTTTTTCCCATAAACAAATAACTAAAACATACTATTCATCAAATTTAGCTCCAGGCTAAATGTGGCCAAGATATTGCATTTGAAAAATAAACTTTTCAGTGCACTCTGGTGACAAACTATATAATAAAGATGCCCCAAACATATCTCTGTTATTTGTGGTGCTAATCATTTTTTGTTTTTGCGATAAGATAGTAATAGGCTCTAGTATTTGGTTTTTTTTTTTTTTATTTTGAATTCCTGAAACAAGTTTTTCTGATCATCAAGTGTTGCACACTGAGAGGTATAACACAGTCCGTATTTGGTTTTAAAGGTCTGTTTTGACATCCATGGTGTCCTTTCTCTTGTGTTTGTGTGTAGATGGAGCGTCAGATCCTGATGCAGAACCAGATGAGAGAGAGACAGATGGCGATGCAGGTTGCCTGGTCCAGAGAGTTTCTCAAATACTTTGGGACTTTCTTTACAGTGGCTGCAGTTGGACTCACTGTAGGGTGAGTTTTATTTACAACCACTCAAAGAAGTTAAGTCGAGGTATATTATTTAACATTAAAGGAACAGTTCAGCCCAAAATCAAAAATACATATTTGTCCTTTTACCTGTAGTGCTTTTTATCAATCGGTGTGAGTTGTCGAGTGTTGGAGATATTAGCTGTAGAGATGTTTGCCTTTTCTCCAACATAATGGAACTAGATGGCACTCGGCTTGTGGTTCGTGGACAAGAAGCTCGTGGTGGTGACAGCAGGAGATGTACGTTGAACTTTAAAGGTGTCGTCCTTGGCTAAGCTGTACATTAGCTAACTCAGTGCACGCCTCCTTCTGCACAGCGATACGGATAGCTGATAGATGTAGTTCTGTAGAAAAAAAATAGTTCCTACATGAAACTGCTCACAACAAGGTCTGTGGAGAGGAGGCAGACATCTCTATGGCTGATATCTGGTAAACTCTGCAACTCACATCAAATCAACATAGATTGATTAATAGCACTACAGGTAAAAGGAATAATGTTTATTTTGGATTTTGGGGTGAACTAGTACCTTAAAAATTCACCTAGCGATTAACTCTAAAAATGCACAGTGAGAGAACCTGTATTAGCTTGCATATGACAGCTTTAAGTCCATATTAAATGAATCACAGTCTATTAGCCCTCACTGGTGCATCTCTGTGTAAGCTCTTTTTATGTTCTCAACACAAGTTCAACCGTGTGGCAGTTTTAGTCTTGCTAAGAATCACGAGACACCTCTAGGTGGTGCTAGAGCAGCCTAGCATATATATGACAGTATCTTAATGATCATGAGTTCAGTTAACTTGACATTTTCCACAATTTGTCATTCAGTGTTCACAAGATGTATTATGGTGTGTGTTTTAAGGCAAATTGCAGATTCAGTTTTATGTATATATAATTGTGTAGCCTGTGAGTGTTTTGTTTAACTTATCTTTTTATCACATTATTATAGTGGAAAATACTAAAAAGGTCTTCTTTTTGTTTTTCTACTTTTCTATAGTGCCATTAAAAGAAAGAAACCATTCCTTCTGGCTCCAATCATCCCTCTTGGCTTTATATTGACCTACCAGATGGACAGCGCCTATGGGACACTTATTTATCGCATGAGAGGTAGGACTAACCAGCTGTCATCATTACCCAACACGAACAAACATTAATACTGGCCAGATGTGTTTAAAAGTGGTATCTATTTTCTTTTCACATATATTTAAAATACGATTTTTTGTAGTGAAACCTTTAAAATATTTAGTTAACACATTTTAATCCTAATTCTGAGCAACAGACATGGACTCATGTTCAGCTTTAAACCAAAAACAAACCGCAGGAGTTTTTACTGAACACAATACTACAAACAACCTTGTACGTTTGAAGATTGACTGAATTTCAGCCACATTTGCTTCAACATTCGTGGCAGCTGTTACACTGAGATCCACTATCATCAGAAGTGTAACAAAAATGCCCTTTTCAGAAACGCTAAGTGTTAATCTGTAGCACTATCACAGATTCATATAAATGGTGAGAATTAAGTGGTTGGTCAGACATACACATACACATACACATACACATACACACACTCCTGCCATTTTAAGTCATTTTTTTCTTCAGTGTAATCCAGAATAAAATGTAGTGGCAGCCCCCTCCATGCCACACACTAAATGCACCAACAGATATTAAAAATAATAACATTAAAATAGAATTATGTCTGTTCCCAAAGACGTAGCAAGTTTTCCATTTGACTCAATGAATAACAATATCGCACATGCCCAAATCATTTTGGAATATCAAAGCATACACACATATAAAACTGTAACATGTATAATAACACTACAATACATCGTATCTTCAATTTTTTCTCTGTAGACACCCCAAAATTATCATTAATTATATGACTCATTAACAAATAAAGTAGCTTATTTGAAAAGAGATTATAACGCAGCTGCTGAATGTGAAGGACAAAAATAGCAGGTTTCACAGACATCCATTGACCCCGATAAAACACTTTTTTTTTTCTCGATTGTACCATCAGGTGAGGCTGAGAGCATCATGACGTCTGAACATGACCGTCTGGACTTGCCTCACGGGACTCCGACTTTTGATAGCATAGAGAAAGCCCGCCGTGCTCGAAGCAGCCTCACCTCCTTCTTGGAGAAATGACTTGTTGGTTATTTGAGACAGAATTATAACCGTCCAGTCGATGCATTCACCCATTCTGCTTTTGCTTGAAAAAACTGTCAAACTGCCTTTTCGACGCTATTGAGTCTATGGTTTGCACTAATTCTGTATCATGGACCTCAGGTCAAATAAGTCCCGATATAATGTTAAAGTTATTTCAGTGGTTATTGTTATTAGAGGTGCATCAGTAGCAAAACACATATTTTTATCCCAAACAAAATACTTGAGTTGATTAGGAATGCACTGTCAGTTCTTTAGAATATCATAAAATCAATCTGTAGTATAACTATTTGCTTCAATTACATTCAACCCGTTTAATCTAGTTACAAGGAGACTGAAGCTGTGTCCCAAATCCAGACCAAATCCCAACCTTATGTACTACATACTAATCTGTTACTTATTTTACCAATTTCTATAAAAAACTATGAACATACTTTTACATATTATATGAACAGATAATGATACAATATGTAACTGCAACTTTGGACAGCTACTGCCACTTTAACTTTACAAAGAGACATCAAAATGTTTAGTATTAGTATTAAAAGTTTAGTATAATAAAGTTTATTAAAAGTTTATTGAAATTTAAAGAAGTGACAAAGTTATACACAGGAAATCTTTAGAGTGCACAACAGATATGTCAATTTAAGAAAGTGCATTGATGATATTGGAACACAACATGTAATCTTCCACGAATTATTCCTCAACCCCACAGGCGCCATTTACAGGCAAAGTTCTATATATTAAAGGGTGCGTAGACCTGAGAGACTTTCTCATTGTCCATCATTTTGATAGAGAGGGTCATATTAAGTTATGTCATAATCTATTATTACCTGTCAGTTTAAATAAAGAAAACATAGGATAAAATCTAGACTGTGGAGGATTTAGTGACATCTAGTGGCGATGTTGCAGAAGTGAAACTGTAGGAGAACTACACGGCCAACGCAGGTGTTTGGTTTGTCTGTTCTTGGTGGTTATCGCCACATCTATGGAATTTTTTGAGTCACAAACTGAGTATCTGATCTTATCAAGGTTTAGACAGGACATATTGCCCCTTAAAGAATTAATATTTTGAGCTGTTTCACCACAAATTATTTTAACCAGCTGGTGCAGCGCTATTTCTTTTATACATAACATTTTGAGGGATGATAGTGCATCATCAACAAACTCAACAATCGATGGTTTTTAGTAGGCATGCTGTCTAATTTCAGTTTAGTTTGTCATATTTTCAGTTTGAACACAACAGCTCCTAAAAAGAAGCTTAGCGTCAGTATGTCGTATGGCATTGGGATACAGCGTATGTCTCAACAAGCTGTTTTTATTCTTGTTGATCATGTTTTAGTTAAAGATGCATTAAGTGACTTTTGACCACTAGAGGACCGACAGACTCTTCAACACACTCACAGTAACGTAACCCTCACACTGTCTGAGGTTATCGAGGAATTACGGCTGATATTTGAGCAAACAGTTGCCTACTTGCACACGAGGCAGACACAAAGCAACAAACATTGGTGTGTATTTCTTGCAACCTGAAACGTACAAATGCAATATTCACATTATGCAATATTCATGCTTTTTAGCTCTGTTTTGGTGCACAAACTCTGCTGTGTTTGCTTGTTAGATGCTTAACTTTTGGGTTTAACATTAGATATCTGATATTTCCTGTCAGGCAGGTACGCTTGCTGTCAAAGCAATAATCAAAGAGTGATCAAAATTTTCATATCAAATTTTTATTTGGGAACATTTTCAACACTGCAGATATTTATCCTGACAGCAAAAGATTTTTATCATTTCAAACTGAAGCACTAAAGCTTTTGGTCATTTATGGAGGTTAAATTAGAGTGCTAAGGAGCTTTATATCAGAGGTGTAGTTGGTGCACCTGTAACTTTCATTTTTGTTACACAAAAACACAGATATATTCAGTGGATGTAAAATATGCTGGTGCTGATATTTATGCGATGTGTATTAATTTTAACTCATGTTTGACATTATGGAAAATATATTTGAAAATAAAAAAGAAATATTGCCAAGACTTTCTCTTCTATCAAATTTTGTGACATAGTAGTTTGATGCAAAGCTCCAAAGCCCTAAACACCAAACCACTTTAAAAAATAATTAAAAAATTAAAAACGGACACAGTGTTAATAGAAGCGTGGAGCACTTACTATCGTAATCTCTTCCCTGTGAGGTGTACAAGACATCATACATGCCTTCCTATTCTTTGTCTCAAAATCGTCACAGCAACTAGTCTGAGTAATGTGCACACTCAAACTTCACATAAAAACATTCCCCTAATATTGTTATTATAAAGAACTCCAAGTACGTCATTGTCATCAATCTAAATGACGTGTGTGTGTGTGAGGGGGAGAGGTGGGGGGGGGGTGGGGTTAAACACAAAGGTTGATGAGTGAATCAGTGACTTGGTTTATAGAGGGAGCAAAAAGAGGAAAATCTGCTCTGCAACACAAGACGGACAAAAAAACAAGAAGGAAACTGACAGGATTCGAAACACTGATCAGACCTGAGGTGGAGCTCAGCTTGACCCTCTCGTGCAGCGCAAACCAGCCGGCTTGTTCCTTTTAGTTTTCAAGTGAAAATGCTGTGGAGATTGAGTCTTGTGGTGGCTGTGGTGTGCGTCGCTGGCATATGCGACTGTGTGAGGGCTGACGTGATGAGCAGACTGATCATACCGAGGGACTACGGGGTGAAACTGTGTGGGAGAGAGTTCATCAGAGCAGTCATTTTCACCTGCGGAGGCTCCCGGTGGAGACGCTCCACAGAGGAGGACTTAGGTGAGTCAACATTTCTGCTGTTTCATTTATTGCTTTATTTGTGCAATTGGACTGGAAAAAATTTCAGTGCAAAAATTTGTGTGGGGACAAGCTTTAAAATTTATTGTAAAATCTACTTTTAACAATTTAAAAATATGCCTTTAATTTTACAGTATTCTCCCATAGCCATGGTATAGTGTAAGGAATTATTAAAGGGAAGAAAAAGAAAGAGCGCACAGGCAAGAAACTAAATGTTTTCTTCATTCCAACATTAACCCTGTGAAACCTGGGAAAAGTGGCATGATTTCTCTGAAAAACAAGGCAATGAGCAACTTAAGAATTAAGTGACCCCAAAATTAGCAAGAAATTAATTTTTTTTAAAAAAATACAAAAAATTACATGAAAATTAGCAACAAAAACAAAACAAAACAGGAAAGTAGAAAGCAAAGCAAAATCTGAACTGGTTCAAATATTATGATAATTCTTTAAAATATATAATTATTATTGTCAATTATACATATTGTACATATTGTTTGATTTATAGTTTTTTTTTTTATATTCCAAATACAACTTTTACTAATACTTACAATAATTTCTTGCAAAATGCAGGACAGTTCTTGTTAATCATTGCCTTTTTCCCATGTTTTCAAAAGAAATCAAACCAATTTGCTCAGGGCTCAAAGGTTTAAACACATGTAAAATGTGTTTGAACCCAGCACAATAGTGATGTGAGTACAGCTTTCAAAGGGATTATTTCTACAGAGCACTTGTTACTGTAGATGGTGAGTTATTACATATCAACAGATTAGGTGATCACAGGCCACCGTTTTAGTAAGAAAGCTGATAGACAGAGCTTATATTTCAGCGCCACGGTCAGCTCATGATCATCGTTAACTGGACAAAACCTTTTGCCGAATAATTACCATTTTACCATCTTACATTTTTACCATCTCTAAATAAAAGCACCTTTATGAACTTATTCTTATATGTGAATTTGTTTCTTGCTGTGAAGTTGCATTTTACTCCTATAATTATTATCATTTATTTTTTTATTTTTTTCCTCCAGATTCTTTACAGTGGGGTTCTTATAGTGACATTTCAGCGGAGGACAACCAACATACCTTCAAATCCGGTGCAGAGCTCATGGCAGCTAACCACTCTCCGCTCCACATCGGCTCCTCTTACTCCCTGGCAGACCTTATAGCTCTATTTGGGATCAGAGAAGACAAGCTGTCGCTGAGTGACTTAAAGGAGAGATCTCAGCCATCCACAGTTTTAGGCAGGCAAGACAGGTATCCAGCTGCAGCCATACCGAGCAAGAAGAAGAGGAACTTTTCTTTGGGTGTAGCGGGGAAGTGCTGTAGCCAGGGCTGTACCAAGAATGATATCGGACGCTTGTGCTGAGACGATGAGGAGAGGGGAGGGAGGGACGGGGTGATGGCAGAGGGGTTGACTTGAAAATGTTGTGATGGACGGGTTAGAAAGATGAATGAGGTTCACATCTGCTGTTAAATAGGCTATAGTTAGCCTCATATTTTATTATATGGTTGAAATATTTTATTTATTCTCCTCAACTGTATTTTGTTCAAATAAAGATCATGTTCTGTATGTTGCCCTTTCAGCATCACTGACAATAAATTTTAAATACTGTTAATATGAAATGTTGAGCAGTGTCATATGCTGTCTATACTTGTTTACATGCGGAGAAAGGATCTGGGGCAATAAACAGCGTCCATATTCTCGCCCGCAGACTATCTGACAAAACTACGTACGTTCATACTAGCACAGGCCAATATCACACATTAGTGTCATTTAGGCTGCTGTGAACTTATTGCTGGCCTCTGTTCACAACATTACGTCTGCTGGATCATTTTCTGTCAAACACCCTCAGGACACCACTGCAAAACAGCAGATTCTTTTCTCTTAACCCTTTGTTATGCAGATAAAAGCATACATAAAAAGCAAACAACCCCTTGCACAAAATCTCACAATATCATTTTTGGTTTAAATGAAATCGTGAAAAACTTGAACAAAACACAACTTTTAAATACCTATAAGCTGTCTGACTGTGGGTACTATATGATGAAGCTTCATGTGAAAAGCAAGCCACGTTAAATTAAAATACATTTTTAATGCACATTTTGTTTAATACAAATATATACACACCTGGAATATAGTACAAATGCATCTCTAATATCAATGTATTAAAGGTAGCTGGTTGTTGCCATTAGGTGAGGAATCAGTCTTTTGTCATTCACACTGTAACAAACTCAAATTTGAAAGAGCCACCATTTCAGTCTGTTTTTTTAACATCTTTGCATGAAAAATGATACACAGAATAAACATATTTGGTCTAGATGAACATATATCATAATAATGGATGTATGAGTAAAAAAAATCTGGAGAAAAAAATAAAAATCCATTAGGCACCAACATTTTCTTTGGCTTTACAGCAACTCTGAAGAAACTGACAGTCTTTCATTCACAACAGACTTGATGTGAATAATATATTCAGACCAGCATGATTCTGCCCAGAGGTTAAAGCGTGGGAGCTTACAGACACACTATATGTTTGGAAGTGATGACGACGATGACTCATCCTTAGCGATGTGAGAATGTCCATCCTTTGACATTTTGTGCGTGCATGCATGGCCTCTCTCGATGGCATAAAAACAACACTGGAAAAGTTTGTTTTTTTTTTAATTAGAGAGAAAGATGCTGTTCCAGACCTCTGGGGCTGAAAGCCAAAGACAATGCAGAAGTGCCAAAAACTGCAGTCTTGAATGGACACTAGAGGCTGGCTCCAAAAGTGAGTCAATCCACATAGACATCCATGTTAAAATGCTCAACTTTACAGCAGAAATAAACATGTTTACAGTTTACTTTATTCATGATTAAGGGTGCGGCTGCTATGAATGACAGGCTGTCTGCTAGGCATAAGAGTCAGATCCACCTCTCACTCCTCCCCAGTTCTCATTGAAATATGGTCAACTCTGGCTCCAAAAATTCAAAATAGTATCAGCCAAAATGCAAAACAGCAATGTTTTAGTCAAGATCACATAAACCAAGACCTAGTCATGACTGAGACCACAGTTTATCGAGATTGTGTCAAGACCAGGACTAAGACCAGTACAAGTCCCACACTGCGTGACACAGTCAGAATGTGGCGCATGCAAACCATAAGCACTCCTCAAACTAATCTGAAAGACTAACATTCCTATTGAAACACTCACAAAACAAATATTCAACTTCATTCACCTGTTTCATTGCCATTCTCTATATATGTGTAAGTGCACCGTGAGAAATGTATTGATAAAATGATCAAAAGGCATTGCAAAGATTAATTTTATGTGTGGGAATTTTCCCTTGTTTTCTATGAGTAAACCCATACAAACAAACACTAAGGAGCTGAAATCAACTTGACCTTCTTTATTCCTTTATTTAATGAAACCCTCACAGCTGTGCTTTTGACTGGTCATAAAATCACAAATTGTCCGTCTTAGACTAAAAAAAAAAAAAATGTGGTCAAGTCCAAGACGAGACCTTCAGAACAGACGTCCATAAACCAGTGGGTCCTTCACAGTGGCTACGTTCATTATTTTTATAGTCTTTGGTTTGAACTGGTGAGAGGAAATGACTTTCAGTCAATAACATTTGGTACATTAAAAAATAAATCCTCTTGTGACCACTGATCCACTGCCGTCGATGTAATGCACATCAAAACACATACACATGTACATTATTGACATATACACAAGCACTTCAACAACTGTAAATGAGCAGAAAAATAATAACATGAACAAAGTTGAAGACGATTTGCATAAAATCATCAGTAGCAATGACAAGCTACTGTAGAAAAAAAAAACTTTTCCCTTCATCACTTTTTTCTCTTCAAAAAAATAAACTTTTACATTTGGTATTCAACAGATAGTATAGCCTTATAACACTAAAAATTTCATACTGTTTTCATAAAATATTTACCCAAAACTAATTACAAAGGCAACACCGTAAGTTCAATAATACTGTATGAGTAGTTATTGCTGTTTCTTTAATGTACTTGAATGTTTGCACATTGTATGAAATTCTGTAAACACATGTGATGTGTCAAGTCTGACCTCTGTAATGTGGAAAGATATGCAGTCATTGGAAACTAACGCCACTAAAAAAAAGCACTGTGGGTGCTTCTACTGTTGCTTCATCTGCTCAGAAAACACAGAATCGTCATCGATGTGCAATGAAAATCTGTAAAACATTCATTGTAACTGCAGGAATGTGACTCGAAACCACCCGTAGAAATTTAATTATTGGTCCCCTTGTGGCAGAAGTACTACTGGGGCTTTACATGAATGGTCAGTCCCTTATCAGTCTTAAAACTATCCAGCAAATGTCTGTCTGAATGTTAGGAGGAGGATCCCTGCTCAGTTCAAGTTCTTCATAAATGTTCAGCCACTTGTGAGCGGTGCAGTGAGGTCAGGTATGCAGCTAGATGGCTAATAATCCCACTGCCTCTTTGGTTAAACAAAAGAATTTACCGCTCATTTTGTAACAATAAAAAGTACAAAATTAAATGACTGAGCACAAACAAAATGCTAATTGTTGACCATATAAACATTTTTAGTATTAATATTGGTTTTAAGGCTTAAACATTAAACAAACATTGACTGGAGTTAGGAGAAAATCTTTTTTAGATTCATTTCTCCAGTCCATGACTGTTGTCAATTTAACATTGTAAAACAACATGTACGCATATCGAAGGACACTATTTTCTCCATCTTATAAAAGGCATCCAATGTATATTTTCTTTGTTATCTGAGTCAGATGTAGTGTACTAAATAATCGTGAAATTCTTATTTGTCATATTAAAGGAGCTCTATACAATATTCAAAGCTCCTAACATGAATAACAGTTAATAGTTCTTACAGCATAAACAGTGTTAAAGGCCCTGAACTGCCAAGCCGCAATCGTCTGTTGGTCAATCCGTCGCCCTAGTCACTGTAGTGCGCCCTGCACTGTTAGCCCTGGCTGATGCTAATCTGCTTTTTTTCTGCTGATTCAGGGTGAGACGGAGACTCTGGAGAACTTCAGTGAATGAAAGCACCTTGACTGGCAGTTCAGCTCAGCACACGAGAAGAGGAAGTGAGGAGAGTAAACAAAGAGCTAAAGTCAGGAGCGAGTGAGGTTGAAACAAACTTGTTATATAAGGTAAGATTGTTTTTCTTTAGCCATTGAGCTCTTTGTGGTGGTTTGTGTTTCTGTTCACTGCCACACAGAAAATACTCTTTGGTCTTTCAGCATTAGATTGTGTTAATTTGCTAAGTGGCTAAGTAGCCTCAGGACGGTCTTCCAGCCTCCCTTTTTGAATGATGATAACAAACGACCGGGCCTACTGGTCTGCTGGTCTGGAGGGGTGTTTCCTTTCACTCAGGTGCTGAACTTAGGTGCTGATTGGCCAACAGTTGTAGTGTGTTGTGTCATGTGCAACTTTTTTGGCCAAGACACAGGTGGCATGTGGCGATGCAGAGGGGGGCTTTCATCACCACTAGTTCTCCGATGTTGGTTTGGTGTGTCAGGGCCTTTAGAGTGTTAACAACTGCCACAGTGCTGACAGAGTTAATATTGTTACACAACGCAGCGCTGCCATCCTAATATCAGCAGTTCAACAGTAACCACTGTATGAGCGCAGTGCAGAGTGGCGGAGACAAGCTAGCCCGTGGCATAAACACGTACGGCGTGACTTTCACTGCTCAGGACGCCATTACTCCACAATATGTGAACATAGCAAAAAGTGGTTTGCTGCTATATTAATGCTGTGAATATCATATAGAGCTCCTTTAAGAAGTGAGTATCCTGCTGAGAAAGTGAATATCCCCATTCATCATCCTAATCTGAGTTTATGTTAAATAGTCTGACAGACATGCAGATCATCAAAAGAAAAACAACAAGTATACTTGAGGCTAGTGACTGCATCGCTGCAGTAAACCCACGCATCTCAGAGACATTCATTGTTCTTTAAAGATCTGTGACAACGGACCCTCCCGGGAGAAAACACCTAAAGGTCAGAGGTTCAAGGATCAATGCCGCTCATCCGTCCTTGCTGTCTCGCACAGCCTCCACACTGTGAATTAATGTCTTGAAAGTAGGGCGCAGCCTCGGCTCACTGTTCCAGCAGTCTGTCATAATCTTGTAGATCTGTGGGAAGCATCAGAGCAAGAACATTATCACAGAAAAAAGGTACAATTAGTTTAATTCTACTTTAATGACTAGGCTAGTTTCACAGCCATTGAATGTTTTGAAAAATATATTTGCAATAAAAGGGGTTTCAATTCATTTTTTATTGGATATGCCATTTTATGATATGACATGGTGCCCATTTCTGCTTGGGGCAAAGAATATTTTCTTTGTATTCCCAAAGCGTTTGCTCTTGATAAGAGTTTCATTTTTAATATATCCAATACTGCAAATCCAAAACCTTGTGAGGTTATTACTTTTAGAGAGACTCAGGTGTTGGTATACTTGTGAATTTTTCAAGTGGTTTGTTTAACCTTACAAACAAGTGTTGAGTCTGCTTTGAACAAAGAGATGTTTTTATTGTTTTTTTAAAACTAAGAAGTTTTGTAGTCACTGACCTCCTTTGGACAATTATCAGGAGCAGGCAGCCTGTATCCCTGTTTCAGCAGGTCTATCAGATGGTAGACTATCATCTGGCCCTGCTTTTCATTCCCCATCTTGTCCATAAACACCTGGAAAAGAATATTAAATAGTAGTTTTTGTTTGGCCTGAGTGAAAACTTTAAACTGCCACCCAAAAATAATGACAAGTGTTTTCTGTTTTTGAGTACATCACTCTGCAATCAACTGATTTCTTTAACAACACTTCAAACTAATTATACTGGCCATTTTTAAATAGCCCAATTAAGTTGACGAAGCCATAAAAAGTAGGATAAAAAAATGGTTAAATCATACAAAAGTAAAATTGTCAAACTAAAAACCAGAAGTAAAACACAGAAAGACAGAGGAAGTGCAGTACCGCGGGTGGGCTGCAGTTCTTGTCACTGTATGTAAAGAGTTCATAGAGGACGACACCGAAACTCCAAACATCTGATCCCACAGAGAACTTGCTCTCTGTCAGCGACTCTGGAGCATACCTGCAAAACACCGCACCACATAATATGTACAGTACATAACATACATATGCATAATGAAGCACACATCTTTAAACCGTCAACACTAAGTCCTTCATTACAAGCAGACAGATATGAAGGCATGAAAGAAACACACACGTTCTGGCTGTATAAATAAGTCTGATTTTCCTCTGTGTAAATCAAATGATCTTATCTTTAACACCCATGTTTAACGTCACAAAGGGTCACTAACACTGAAAAAGAGCTCAAAAACAGTCGATTTTTGGTCTCTATAAAGGTCAACCCATAAAAATCTGAAAATATCTCTTGAACCGCTAATAATAACAGTGTGTCGTCCTCACCAAAAGATGGGGCTTTCCCCGGGCTCTCTGACAGTGTAGTACTCTTTGTCCTGTGGCAGCACCTTGGTCAGGCCAAAATCACCAATCTTCACCCTTGTCTCGCTTTCCACCAAAATGTTCCTGGTAGCCAGGTCTCTGTGGATATATCGCTTAGTGGCAAGATAGTCCATACCCTGAAGAATGAATAAAATCACACAGAGAAAAAGAACAGGGTTATGTAGTGTATGTACACTGTTGTTACTAAATTGAATGCATATAGTGGTAATCCACATTGTTGTTTAAATATTTTACCTTTTTTTTAGAGGCAAGCAATAAAGAAAAAAATACACTTAAAGAAACAAGAGACATATTTTTTAAAGCAAGAAAAAATATATCACCTATATACTTTACACTGTGTAAAAGATTATTTCAATGATGTCAGATATAGTTACATTTAGTATATGGAAACTAAATATTTTTGTGTTATTTTTCATTCAAAAAACATAGAGGCATCATATAAAAAACTGGCATTTAAAGGGTTAAATTTCTGAAAATGAATGAATATTTGGTCGTTATTATCAGGACTTAAGTTGTTTAAAATATTTAGGTCAGTGAAAGTGAAAAGTAATTTTAATACATTATACATTAAATCATTCCATTCACACACAGACACAGGAAAGATGGGAACTGTCCCAGGTTTGTAAAAATAATTTAGAATAATATTTTACATGGTAGCTATGTTGGAGTGCAGCTCCAGGAAAAGCTGTTTCAATGTTCAATATACCAGTATGTATGTATGACAAGTCCGCACCACCTACTGCCTCACATTACCTTGCAGATCTGTGACGCATAATGGAGCAGTTTGTTGAAATCAAAGCGGTCCTTGTGTTTGATGAGATAATCTCTCAAGCTGCCGTAGGGGAGATACTCCATGATCAGCCGTAGGTTCCTCCGTCCTGCAGGAACAAACAAGTTAAGTGTGATACTTAAGAGAAAAAAAATATATGACGTGAGAGCAGTTGAGTGGAGGCCTCTGAGAAAATTAAGATTTATTTGTTTCATGGGCATGGTCACTGACGCCCTAGGCAGCAAATGTGGGGACTGTAAAGACATTATTATATATAACTAAATCTGCCAGGCTGGTAATATTAAATCACGGAACAAGCTGATTAGGAAAGTTTGCTCTGTCGTAAGAATAAAAAAAGATCAAAACACTGAAGCCCTCTTAGATCTCCCTTAAAAACCAGATTAATCAGACCAATAATTAGCTTTATGTCAACACAGAACAGAGATACTTTCTTCTAATATAAGAAAACATATATGTTATCTTTTACTGTGATCTACAGTTCGTATAAAACGTGTGACTTGTTTTTCATACCACAGAAGTCTTCTTATTCCTTTAGTCATCTTAACAAAGGCAACTTTGTAGATGGCAGTAATGTGTGAGGTCATTAAATACAGGTGGGAAATATTTTCACTAAATTACTGATTCCATTCCTTTCTGCCATTTCAAAAAAAAATAATTGTAATCTCCTATTGAATCTCGCTTGAACTACACTACGCTGTTTCCATGATTTCTAGTCGTACTGCTCTGTTTTATCCGTATCCATACACTTTCAGTAAATATGCTCAAATAAGGACAAAGTGAACACAGAATACGATCAGAGGGCTCCATCCATGTTCGTTTATGTGTCTAATGCTGAGCATAAATACGTCCTTAGAACCACTGATGTAGAAATACCAGCCTATATAACTATGATTTATGGAAATATTATGAAACAGAATCTGACAGCATTAATTTAGATTGCTGTGTCTTGTATTGTTAATAAACAAAATCAGTTATACAGATTTTAAACTGAGTGAGTGCAGGCAACAGGATAAATGATAACACTATATAGTGTGATTTCCAAAAACGAATTATTGCACATGAAGATGTCTAATAATCTGCCCATTAGGGATGATAACAATTAATCGACCATCAAAAATTTCATAGAACATGTTAAATTTTGATCGATCAACAGGCTATGCCTCTGTCAAAGTATATGCAAAATGTTTCTGTTAGCATTGAGGAAAAAAACACATTTGGTAGTGTTTAAAATAAGCAAACTTTATATGTTTTTTCAAACAATGATTCATTGCTATTTTACCACTAATCGATTAAGTAAAGTGCAAACAATTTGCAACCCTACTGCCCTGCATACCTGCACTGTAGCAGACTCCTTTGTATTTGACAATGTTTTCATGCTGGAGGGATTTGAGGATCTCGATTTCCCGTTCAAAGTCCCTGAGGTGCTCGGCTGTGCTGTGCTGTAGTTTCTTCACAGCCACCACCTCCCCTGTGCTGTCCTGCAGGGGGTCGTACCTGCACATCTCCACGCTACCAAAGTTTCCCTGCAGAGTAGTGTCACATGGAGAACAGATTTAAGAGATGCAGAAACAGCAGGTCATCTTGGTTTTGAGCACACATTATATTAGCTTTTTTTAATTTATGTAGCAAAGTATAAGCTGGTCATTAAAAAGGAATCAGTGAGATACCCAATCACAAGAATAATTAGTTACGACAGAAAAACAATACACATCATTAGCAGATTTGAGATGATAGCGGAAAGAGCTCATTAGTAATGTTGGATAATGTTTGCTACTGTTTATCATTATTTATCCCAAAGATGCATTTCAAATACCTAAATAAAGACACCAACTCAAACAGAAAACACCACAAGAGAGCATGAAACAAAGAGGAATTTTCAACAGATTTTTAATCAGCTCTCCCAGTTCCAATCTTTATAATGCTTTGATGTAATTTTGTATTAAAAATAGCATAAAGGAACACTTCACCACCCAAATTACCATTTATATACCAATTACATCAAGTATATCAGGCAATGTTGAATTTGTGAAGAAAACCAGGGTTTTCTCTCGTACCACCATTGATTTTGTAAATAAAGTCTGCCTTTGAAGAGAGAATATTTTACAGTTCACTGTAATTTCAGTGTTAAATATTAAGGTTTTAGTGAAAATACATGTTTAGGAAGTACTATATAACTAATAAATGAGACTTGGATTAAACTGCACGAGTTGTGTAAGAGTTTGTAAACAGATGTTTTGATAGAGTTTTGCCATTGTTAAATGCAGACTCTGCGACACCAACTCATCAAGAATGGTTTACGTTTCTGGATTCCTTGTTCACCGGAGGCATGCGAGAAAAACAACATTTTTCTTGGAAATTCAAATAATATTAAGTGAGTACCTGATATATAAATAGTCATTTGAGGGATGATATATTCCTTTAGAAGCAAGATGAAAAATCAAGCTAATAAGTTATTAAATCATGCACACTTGAAGACATTATCTGAGTACTATAAAAAAGAAAGGAAAGAGTCCAAAACATAGGAAATACAAAAAATATACAGTAATATGCATATGTGTGCATGTCTCACTTTGCCCAGCTGCTTGAGAAAGATGAGGTGCCTCTCCTCAAACTGGGCGGGCTCCTGGTTTTCAGAGGCCCATGGGAAGCCGAAGCCTCTTGTCCTGTTGGGCACCATGTCACTCTCCACCAGGAGCTCGTAGTCTGCAACACAACAAGAATGTGGAAAAGTCGTATTACCAAAAAAAAGCTTGAAAAAAACCTAGATAAAGAGTGAGTGTGTAGGGCTTAGATCATCCTCATGATCTATATATCTGTCTACCAGATGTGAAGCGCTTTGCTTGAACTGTTGTAGGCAACTCTGCCATAAAGTTGCACATAATTTTTTTCTGCCTACCTGGTGTAAAGAGGCTGTTGAGATCTCTGATAACTGCTCTGAAGGAGGGTCGGTGCGAGGGCTCGTAGTCCATACAGCTGTTAATCAGATTGGCCAGCTCTGTCCATTTAGGAGCTGGCAGCTGGTGCCTGTCCTCATAGAACAAGTGTTTCTGAGGAGCGAAAGAGCAAAAGTCAGAACCAAACAAAACCCCTTAATATACAGTGTTAGGGGACATTCTAAAAATAAGAAAAATAGAATATGTTTTAGATAACCCTGTCTTTTTTGCTTCAAAACATTTTGCATAAGTTAAAGGAAAAGCCCAGCAAGTTTGATAAGATACCACTCTCATAAGTGTATATGAAACTATAGAAAACAGCCCTTTAGCTTAAACCAATCAAAACAGCTAGCCTGGCCTGGTCAAAAAGTTAAAAGAAATACCTACCAGCACCTCTGACCAAACTAACATTTAAAAACTAGTGGCAACGAAGGCTGGCCGTTGCGTTGTCACTAGTTGCTTGTGTCCTGGCCCAAAATTTGCGCTTGAAATCACTGCAAAGGCTACAGCCAATGGCCAAAATACATGTATGCTCTGCACCTATGTGAGAGGAAGTAACTTTCCATACCAGCAGGAGGCAGTAGTTTGTATTTGTCATTCTAAAAAGGGAAACTAGGAGAACGACAGGACGGATTCAAGACACCAGTTAGCGAGTAAGAACATTAAAAACACAACCCAATGTTGAATAAAGAAGGAATATTTGCCGTACGCTAGCCAACAATAATGCAAACAATTATGAAACGCTCAATGTCTATTTTGCTCTCACATCCCTCTTGACTTAAGCAGTTTGTTTGCCTTTCTTCTATCAATTTCTCGTCTCGTGCACTCAGCTAAACTGCTAATCAGAGTAATTTTATTCACCAACAGGCTGAGCCGGGTCCAATGCCAATTCAGCATGCTGCACCCAGTGAAAAACAGCAAACAAAACTTAAAAAACTAAGGCAACAGATGCTCACTGACAGCCTGGCAGCTTGGTGTGTCAGGGCCCTAAAGCTCACAAATGACCACCAATGTGTAGGTTGGGAAACTCAGACAAACACTGTAATCCAACATTTCTATTTTTTTAGTAAGTCAGTATTCTCAATGTATTTTCTTTTTTTGTTTTTTTGTTTTTTTGTTTTTTGTGACCTTGGAGCAGTCCAGGGTGCTGAGAGGTTTGTCGCCACCACTGCAGATCTCCCAAAGCGTTGTCCCAAAGCCCCACTTGTCTGTGGCCAAACTCAGATTTTGGGGGTTTTCAATGCACTCAGGGGGCACCCATGGGATACGCTCCACCAGAACTGATGGACGGACATGTGGAGACATAGAGGCACAGGGAGGACAAAATACATGAATGAAATAAAAGGTAGAGGCAGTCAGAACAGACTCTAAAAATCTGAGACAGTCACACCGAAGCAAAAGTATTCTGGCCAACATTATTCTCACATTGTGCCTCCGCACAGGTGTGAGGTTCAAGTCTTCTCACATCAGGACAGTATCTCACCTTCTTTGGGCAGCACGGTGATGCTGATCCCCGGGTCACTGAGTTTGATAAAGGGCAGGCTGCCCGTCATCCGGTCCTCCTCTCTGATCAGAAGCACATTCTTTGCACAAACATTTCCATGAATGAGGTTCTTATCTTCCTGTGTGCAGACATGACAGAGACAACATCATTTACCTTCATATGTTACCTTGCTTCAGTGACCCACTAGTTTTACTAACACATTTCTTAAAGGTATTTCTCCTGCCCCACACAAACTAAAAAATCAGTATGAGGCAGACTGCATTATGTCAGCAGACTTACCAGGTAGTGCATGGCCCAGGAAAGCTGCTTGGCTACTTCGAGCTTCCAGGTGATGTTAACACAGCTTTTATTCTTTTTCAGGTAGGTGTCCAGTGAACCAAATTTACCATACTCCTGCACCATCATGTCTGACAGGAAGATGTAAGGGAGATCATTTTCATTAGTCACTACTATCCACATGGAAAATCTTTTAAACAAAGTGCTTTCAATTTAAACTCCCATGTAACCAGTTTGTGGTTTACTGTAGCTCATTTCCTGTGGTCTCTTCAAACATGCTTTGACAGCACTTTTTAGTGAATGCCTTAATCCACATTTGTCATCTGGTTCTGTTAAGTCTAGCCTTGGTCATCAAATCTGAAATTTTAGTTAATTTGAAGTTTATTTCTTTGGAACAATTAAGTTATCAGTGAACCATATGTCTGATTTGTAAAAAGCATTGAACATCCTTATTTGCAATGACAATTTATTACTCTGTATCAGTGTTTGCATATTTTTGAAAGTTCTTTATTAAAATCTTCATTTTGCTTTCCAGCCTGCTGACGTGGATACTTAAAGTTCCCAGACACGCTGCTCACTCTGACGTGTGCACAACGTGGACAGTTTTAGGTGGAGTAAAGATCAAGACTACAGTGGCACATTAGTGATTTGCTGACCCCGAAGGCTTTGTCCAGTCAGAGTGAAAGGGTCAGGGCAGAACAGGTAAGAAACCTTATTTCCTCTCTTGATTTTCTCAGTTGGCTACAGGGTCAACATTAGACCCCATCTGATGTAAACTCGACCTTTTTAAGTGTCAGTACTCTTTTGCATCCACTAGCCTCATAGTCTTTCTTTGTAAACTATGTAACACTCTTTTCTGGTCTCAATATCTTTCTAATCTAAGATCTTACAGTGTCCTTTTTACAGAAGACTTTGACTTATTTCAACAAAAACAAATTAAAAGATGGATGAATTAAATTAGATAAAATGTTTATGGCAATTAAGACCACACAAAGTCAAATTAAGACTTTTTGATGACTTTTTAGGCCTAATATTGATAAAATTAAATCCAATACTTTTCAAGGACCTGCAGGCATGTTGGTCCAGTGGTGTGTGTTTGTGTGTGTGCTGTAGACTTACTCTCATTGCCACAAACACACACACCATAGTTGAGGAGCAAGTGCTTGTGGGACAGCTGGCTCATCATACTGGCTGCTTCAAAGAAGGACTGTGAAGAGAAAACAAGAGAGGAGATTCTGTTAACATGTCTCTCTTCAGATCACGTCCAGTTCATTTAATTGGACTCATTCAACAAGCCAACCTCTGAATAGTTGCGGTGAGCCTTGTCCAGGATCTTGATAACGACGTCCATTTGGTGCACCTCGCCATAGTCTCCCAGCTCTTTCCTCACACCGCAGAAGATCTTGGTTAAGGTTCCTTGGCCGAGACTCTCTTTCTAAAACACAGTTTAAATTTGTTTTAAAATGTACTTTAGAGATGAGATAGAGTGCGTTTTCATCACTTTGACTCAAAGAGACAATTCCTCGACGAATATTGTCTAACCATAAAGGTACTGGAACCATCTGACTAGTATTACCTATTAGTCTTTGTATATATATATATATATATGTATATATATATATATATATATATATATATATATATATATATATATATATATATATATCTATATATATATAAATCACTATAATAATGGCAACAAGTTACATAGTGCTCGAAATTACAAACCACAAACATATTTATAGCTATAAGCTTTCTCAGTTGCAGCCCAGAAACCAAACTGAATAAAACCTACTCCTTCCACTAGACTTAGGTGGCTTTACTGTTTAAGATTCAACTAGAGATTTGGAATAAATGCACAACAAAGCTGAACAAACGTTCAAAACAGGAAGATCAAAAAAACATGTTAAATCCGGCGAGGGAAGACAATATTGCAATACAGAAAACCCCCTGAGCTCTCTGATTAGTGGAACCTCTTCTGTGGTTTTCCTGTGACAGACCTGCTGCACAAAACTTCAAGAGCTCAAATTACAGACAATACGGTGAGACGAAAATGAACTAGTCACCAAGGTGAGAGCATGGCTGACACACTGTCACACTAACACACACTATACACTCATGCATCCACAGGATTGCTGTTGACTTACAGTCAATCAGTGAGTGCACAGTGGATCAATAGAGGAAGTGTTTGACGCAGTGACCTCACTGACCCCGCTGACCCCACAGGAGTCTTTCTAGTCTTTTTTGATCAAAACTTCTGGTATGCTCACTCATATTGACAAGGTAACAATGTTAGCTTGTCTATAAAGGCCTGCATCAGTAGAGTTTGGCTTTACATTCATTGTTATTTCACAGTTACAGAGATACATGGCACCCACTTAAGTACAGCTCACCTTTGTAGCCTGTAACTTATCTGCAAAGGGAGAGAAACCAATCGTACACAAGGGCCTTTTTCAATACTGCTGTACACTTATACAACGTATCTAATCCTATTCACTAATACATCTTCTAAAACTAGTTATGGATGTTTTTGTGCCTTTTTCAGATGAGGAGGCAAAGCTAAAGCAAGGGTTGTTATCTTACGATGACAAGGTCCTCTTTTCGGATCTTGTGGAAGACCATCTGGCTGATGTTGTGTTTGTGGAGCGATGGAGACACTGGAACATCTGCCCCTTGATTATTTCTACACACCACCAGGTTGGATTTATCTAAAGAAAGGTAAAGACAAGTTTAGATTAGGAAAACGCACATCAAACTCACATTTTGACATTATATTTATTCATCATTACATATTGCTTTTCAGTGTGTGAAACTGTTAATTAAATGACGCACATGAAAAGAAACCCAGCAGCTTCCAATTGTAAGAATAGATTGCTTAATTTAGAGTTCTTAATTAGGAATATCAGCAAAATTTAAAACCTAAGTGGTGTGTTTTAATGACCCTTAGAGACAGGTAACTGCTCTGAAACAAGAGTTTTGGCATCTGGAAACCTGCTGAAGTAATTATCGAATCAATCAGCAGTAAAAATTTTACTTTCTGGCAATTTAAAGATTTAATATGTAACTGTTTCGCATTAAAATGACTAACAATAATTAGGCCAGTGTCATATATTTCTTTTTAATTTGTGGACTTCTGTTACCCGAAAGTTTCCAACAATGTTTACACCCTAAAAAAAATTCATTTTTTGTAATTTTATTCAAGGACATGGTCCATGTCATTTGGTTGTTGCCTGCCTGTGGCATCATACTCCCTTTGCAGTGTCTGCCTTGAGCTATCATAAATTGACTTTTTCATCTTGTTCATCTTTAGTTTCATATTTTAACATGATGAGGGGCTTTAGTCATCGGACATCTGGATCTTAAATTATCAGCGAAACAAGCAGAGCAAATGTTAGTGGCAGCTGTGCTCCACCCCCGCCATGCCAAACAGCATCACAGAAACTGCTCTACTCAGTGCTTTAATCATTTTAAAATTTAAAGAGCCCTTTGTAGATTATTCAGCTCCCCATAAAAACCTCCTGAATGATTTACACTGAGAAACTGACTGCTAAGACAGCATTGTCTTTTGTTATTGTTTTGATTGAGGGACCCCATAGCGGCACAAAATTGCATAATTATAGTACACTTAAAAGGATAAAGGGCCGTCCACACCAAGAACAACAACTTTAACAAGGACTATAAATACTGTATATTGTTTTTAGAAAATGTATTATAACTGCAGGGTCTGTGCGGTCTGTATAAATAAATTTAAGTCTAAATGAATCCAAGCAGTCAGTCTAGCCTGTCAGTAAATACACTGCAGGTCAATAGTTATTTTGAAGAACAAAGAGTCTGTATTCTTTATTGTCTTAAATCCAACAGGGAATCAGAAATGTTCCTGACTCAAGAGCAAGTCATCTGGTATAAATAGAAGCTTGGAAATGAGTAATTAGCTGCAACAGGAATTTAAGAAATTTTGGAAAGAAACTAAATAAACACCAACAAAAAGGCAACAGTGTCAAAGACCCATGTAACGAGCCCTGGAACTCTACACAAGGGGTAATTGGTTGCCTTGATGGCAAATGTTGAACTCGCAGGATTTTTGTGATTTTTACTGTCTTATATTATTTGATCATTGCTTTCAAAATGTTATTGACCATTTCAAACTTGACAATATAAACTTTCCAAATGGATCCCAGTTGTATTTCCAGTTGGGATATTTGTAAATGCAGCAGGTGACAAGGAAACTATAAAATTTTATGGTTTCCCTGTAGCTGACAGGAAGCACCATAGGACCAAAGCCATTAACCTTGCAACAGAATCATAATGAAATGATGTATAAATAAAGGTTTAACTGCTTGCCCCACTCATGTTTTGCAGCCTAAGGAAGATTTAAGGCCAATTTATGGGTCTGCAGCCCACAGCTCTGCATTTTGTACAATGTGCAAAGGTTTTAATCAAAATGAGCTTCGAAAATACATTCTGTAATTCACTGAGATTATTTTAACATTTAAAGTTTCCCATTTGATCCTGGTTAAAATATGAGATTAAAAGATGAAAAAAAAATCTGCTGATCAGACTTATTGTCTGATAAAGAGCATATAGCTCAAGACATCGCCTTGCTGGTAAATTAATTAATTATTTATGGGAGCATAATCTAGTGTGCAGACACTGTTTTTTCATCTCTTGTATTATCACTTCGCCAGCAACTAGTTTTTTGTCTTCTGGATGTGCATACTTTTGCAGACTTAAAATATAAATTCATCCATATGTAATGAAAGTAATGCTGTAGCCTATTTTTGCAGCCCTATGGACAAAGAAACTATTTACAAAAAGTTGGTCCAAAAGGTCCAAAATAGAGCCAACTCTGTGAAAAGGTCACTACTGTGCACTTGACTGTGTGTGTTTTCTTTAACCTGTGTTAATAGGAGTGACAGTATACATATTATATTCTTAGTGTCATTCTGTTTGTGAATACTTACCTTTGAGACTGGGTGAGCAGCACCTGGTCAACTGAAACGTGTATCCATCAGTTCGAAGCGCCTCCTTTTGGTAGCAGTGCAGAAGTTCCCTAAGTGAGCCGAAGCTCCTCTTTGCACCACTCAGAATGTACTCTCCTGACTCTGTCTTCACAATCTGACAGTGTTTATAGTCCACCATAGTTTCATACTGGAAAACAAAAGAAAAATGATTGCAGTGAAGTTGTGTTAAATGTGCCGGCAAGATTATTTTAAAAGAAGGACACTGATTGAGTCAGTGTCAGAGCGCAGGAGAATGAATACTTATGGCTCCCTCCTGTCGATGAAAATATGGGCCATATTTAATAGGTTTTAGTGTGAACACTTATCACTCGCTGAGTTTTAGCAAAACAATGAACAAACTAAATTTATTTTCAGAAACAGAAATGTAATGATGCAACTTTAAAAGGGGCACTTGACCTTGTTCCATCTTAATTGAATAACTATTAATGTACCAAAGTACTGCATTGCATTTACATTCTAGTCTAATGGCTCTGGTTAATGTGACACTTTGTATCAGCCAATAGAAAAGATAACTTGGTAGTCTGTGGTGCTGCATGTGTTCATGGGCTGAATGAGCAAGTTAGTGATGTCTGTAAGTGTTGAATGGCCCTGTTTATTTATGGAGTCACATGTGAGAAATACAGTACTTCACATTGATGATGACCCAACATTAACAGCTTACCCCCACCACAAAGGACATGAAGAATTTGTTGTAGTCCCTGGGGCTGCAGCGAAGGATGTACAAGCCTTGGTGGTTTCCACAGCGACGTAGCTTACTGATCGTAAACTCCATCCTGTGATCAAAGAGACAGAATGTGCGTGTGTGAATGTGTGTGTGACTGGTTCTGTGGTTGCGGGTGCACGTGTGACATGCTTTATCGGTGCATGTGTGTGATACTTACGACACCGGGCCGTGGCAGTAGCTCTGGATGCACTCCAGAAGTCTTGGTGGAGCCACCTCTTTACACAGAAAATGATGGGCATCTGCAACCAGTCTGTAATACCCATCCACTAACGATACGAAAGACACAGCCTCTGAGAGCGAACGAAACTCCAGTTCCTTTGTAGTCAGACAGATACAGATTATAGACAGGGAATGAAGAGGACAGAAATAAATCATTCAGTACATATCTTTTAACTTTGAATCAATATAACCAATAAGCCTTCAATACAAATATTTATGCAATTAAGTGTAACAAATTATTTCACTTTAAATTAATTAAGAATGTGTTAGAATATTCATTTTTTAACTAATTTGACTCTGACAACAAGTACATGGTCATTTAAACACATTGCAGAGTAGAGCTTTAGTGTCCCCAAGATTTGATGTACAGACGGTAGTGAAAATTAGTAGCCTGGTATTGCCTCTCAATTAATTTTGGATTTCAAGCACGTGTTATCAGTGGGAGCAACCATTCAGAACAAGAAACATGACCTATATCCAATCAGAGCAACAAAACATGACCTAAAACCAATCAAAGTAACAAAACATGACGTACAACCAGTCAGAGAAATACAACGTGACCTACAACCATTCAGAGTAACAAAATGCAACCTACACCTTATCAGAGCAACAAAACGTGATCTACAACCAATCAGTCACAAAATGGTGCCTACAACTTATCAGAGCTACAAAACAAAACCTACAACCAATCAGAGCAACAAAACCTGACCTACAACCATCAGAGTAACAAAATGCTGCCTACAACTTATCAGAGCTACAAAACATGTCCTACAACTGATCAGAGAAAAAAAACATGACCTATAACCAATCAGAGCAATGAAACGTGACATAGTGCAGAGCAACATGTGTAAGTTGGTCCGTTGGTCCGTTTTCAAGCAGAAAAAAATGGCAACCTGCTCACACATCTGTTAAAAAGTACACTAAATTGTGTTTTTGCAAACATTTTAGTTGGGGAACAGGCAAACAAAATCTTGATTTATATCTGTTTCGCGTTTCCTAGTTTGACAGATTGATCTGAGTTTTGTGAGCCTGGTGTTTTGTGCTCGACATAGCAGAGACCAGTGATGCTGGTCTTTCAATCACTGTATCTAACTCGCCGCATATTAGACAAATGATTGGCCTGCCCAGGATCTGGCAGGGTGAAAATCAGTTTAAATGGAAGGGGGACCAGACGCATCTGCCAGAGCAAATAAAACACGAGCTCGCAGATCCGTTTGTTTCCCAGAATAGAAAATCAGAGAAGATTAGAATGAAGCAAAGTAAACAAATTATTCATTTAACGCGATAATAGAGCAGTGTGGGGTAGAGCTTACAGAAGAGTTCAGTGTGTACTATACCAGGGTCTGGTTGTCCTGTCGGGTGAGGGTAACTATGCGGCTCTCCACAGAGCCCTCCTTATTGGCCTGTTTGATGCTGATGTCGATCACCTCTGGGAAGTCACAGTATGTCTGCAGCTCCTAGAGACACAAAAAGAGAAGTAAATTGTGCTTTGCATTTGTATTAGATGAAGAAGCGTGCACACACATGCACTCTTGTTGTTATTAGCCATTTTAACCAACTCCTAGAGCTCCATCTATTGGTAAAAAATAGCCATGACAGCATTGCACTTTGGTAGACTTGTGTTCAAATACATTGCCATGGCACACATGTTCTAGTCCTTACCTCTTCTGCTCCCTCCTCCTCTTTCCCTTTTGACCATTGGATGCCTGTGTTGCCCATGACAACGATGGTAACCTCACGCGCGGAGAGGTCGGTGACTTGGAATCGCTCAGAGTAAATGGAGGGGAGCAGCATCTCCAGGCTCATCAGATATTTGAGCTTGAGGTTGCACACCGTGGCTTTGCATTCACTGAACTGCTGGATGAACTTCCTGAAGCGATAGCGGATCCTTTTCCGAGTCAAAATATTATATTCCTGGATGCGGTTTCGCGTGCATTTCGGCAGGAAGGATTTGTAGCTAAAAGTAGGGGGATCCAGGAGGGTGGGTTAAGTTAAGATGAGGAGGGAATAATGAACAGATAACAGGAGAGACACAGAGATTGGAGGGACAAGTCAAAGAGGACACAAGGTTAGAAGACCAACTGCTAGGTACACTTTGTGGCAGTTCAGCCAGTCTACATGCTGTGTCACCCTCAAGAGAAACAGTCAATAATCACAAAAAGTAGTGTTAATGTAATCATGAGTTTAAAAATAAATCAATACTTTTTATGATGAATGATGCACAAAAGATACATTAAATAATGAGTATTAAGGAGAATGAATAGGAGAATTAATATTTTGAGTGTGGACTATGGAAATAAAATAAAATGAAAGGCCATTAAAATGTTTGCCGTGGTAATTTGACAAGTTCATCAGAAAATGGCGACTGGTAAGCATGCACGTCAGTGGAGCCGTAAAGTGTGTCACACACAGTGTTCTGAAATGTTGATGAATGTTTGGCTTACTGCTGCCTTTTAAGTTGGTAAAGGTCTTGACATCTTTTCACAATGAGTAGATATATTTAACAGTTTGCTGTTCAAGTAATCAGTCATTTAGTTATGTTTTTGAATTAGCAAACCATTACTTGTACATTTTCCTGTTTCCTTTTTTGCTATTAATTGCGATTTCCCTGAAACTAAATGTAACGTTACTGAAGCTGCTTCAGAAGAATGAGGGTGGGCTGCTGCTCAGCTGCCAGTGTGATGACAGGGATGAAAAAAATCAAACCAGAGTTGGTGATTGTTGGAACAGTGGAAAAGACTAAACCAAACAATGCAAAGTACTTTGAACTTCTGGGCTTACAGTATTAGACTCTTATAACCTACCAGATTGTATATCAACACTGCAAAGTTTTTTGGTTTTTTTTCTCAGAGATTACTTTGCTCAGCTCTGCTTTGCACTAAATAATGAATGCATCCTACCTGGTGTCATTGTAGATTTCAACAGGTGACTGACCACTCTCTTTGGCGAGCCTCATCATGTCCAGCACCGCCATGCCCAGACACTCCTCCTGGGCCTCGTGACTCACCGGAATATGAACCCAGCCATTCAGGAAGTCACTACGCCACTGGAAGGATAAAAAAGATATAAGATATGAGGTCAGTGAAGGAAAGAATTAAAAGTATAAAGTGAGAAAAGGTGTTGGATGGAGGAGCAGGAGGACTAATAGAAGCCAGATGTCTTGCCAAATGTGCTTTTGGCTTATTTCACATGTCAAATTCAGTAAACTTTAGATCTATCAGGCAAATTATCACTGAACAGGCATAAAGTCTTGCCACAAGCAATGCAGACTAGATTTAGATTAGATTTTTGGGACCGCACAAGTCAAGCTCTACAACAGCAGTCTCTGGGTCACTTTGTTGACGCACACAATGTTTTTAGTGTGACCATGGAGAGGAAAACAAAACTGAACAGGACATGTGGCAAAGGGAAAAAAAGCAGAAACTGTTTAAATTGAAAACACACACACATATGCATGCACAGACACACAAACGGAGAGGTGAGAACGCAGTCGTACTCCTGTTCCCCATTTGTGCTCTTACACTCTTACTACCCAACTTCCTGTTTTCTGAACTTACACAATAGCCGTCATGAGAGACAGACTGGCAGCCGTTCACAGAGAGAAGAAAGTGAGCATACCCCCCCGACACACACACATTTCTGATTTTCGTTAGTTCTTTATTTCTTTTGCGAGAAAAAGAAAGGGAGAGTTGGAGGTGAAGGAGAGGGCATCCTGCATTAGATTGTTTAAGAAAAATTTATAGATGATTCAGTCTAATGATGGAGTCTAATTTCTAAAATCACAAATACAAAGAAAAAGAATAAAATAGGAACAGACAGAGTACCATGTGCAAAAGAAAATAATATCCTAAAAATCACAGATTTATATTCAAAGAGACTGACCTGAAAAAACTGGTACGCCATTACGCAATCATCCATCACAGGGCTCTCTGTCCCCTTGGATACGCCATAGCGATGGGCATATGATGAATTAGCGCTGTTATACCAGCCAGGGAAATAGTATCTGGACAGAAAAGGGGACCAAAGAAGTTCTATTAAGAAAAGTAAATCCTAGCATAAAACAACACATGAAAAGTCTAAAATGTATTTAAAAAAACAAAAAAAAACATCCACCTGATTCTGAAGTGCAGTCTCTCACTGGCTGGCTGGTGCAGTTTAAAGATGTGATTAGGAGGAAACCATATTCTGTCATTTTCCCTCATTAGGCCAAACAAGCTGCAGTACACTGGAGCAATCCCTGGAAAGAGAAAAAAACACTGTCTACAATAATACCAGTACATCCCATTCCTATTCAAAAAAGAGAGACAAGCAAACTTATGTTTGACATGAGGAACAAGTTTTTGAGCTTTGTAGCACTGGTACTAAATAGCTGCGGCTAAAGAGCTTGCCAATATTGAGGTTAGGGCTGCAATGGGATTGGATTTTCAAGGTGATGAAATGATATCTGTCTCCGAAAATATCAGGTCTCACAGTATTGTCAGATTAAATTATGGGAAACCCCCAAAGAAAGCAGGGGTGCTGTGTACCACACAAACCAAGCAAGTCTGTTGAATAGATTTGGAAAAACTCCCTTCAGGAAAACAAAACAGGGTATCAACAGCAAAAAGAAGCATCTTTAAGAAATCCTTTTTTCCATCCTCATCTTACTGACTTTATTAGATATTAGTAACTGCTGCCATTTCCTTTGATAATTATTTGAGATATGCAATAATTGTTAACACTTTCATCCCAACTGTTTAACCCACTTTTTATGACTCATTTATTGTTTTTATCTCATGTATTCTAACCAATGGCAAATGTCGTTTTTTTTTAGTTTATCAGTTTCAATGACCAGTAAAGGAATGAAAACAGACCCCCAAGGAATGAAAACAACCCCCACCCACACAAAAAAACCTAGTACAATTGAAACTTAAAACCTCTTTTTTAAAAGTATGTATGTATGAAAATCTAATGATAACAAAATAACTTTTCTTGGTAGTGTGCTTCAGTTGACACACAATCGAACATGACGATTGGAATCTGTGCTCCCCTGCTGCTCAGAGTCCCAAATAACATGAGTCATACTCAGAACTGAAAACTAAGACCCCCATTAACTGTTTTATGAGTCTGCCTAATTCCCAGGTGGTCGCTCCAAAATATAAGACTTTTGCTACTTAAACTGGCAATAAAAGCCTGCTGGGGGTGGTGTTTATATCATGAGGACATCTGTCCCAAATGTCTGCTTTCTTTTTCCCACAACTCTGCCTTCAAAACAAAAGCACCAACAGTCTGTTGCTAAGGAGGGCCGAGAGGCATCTACGGTAAAAAGTTCAGCTGCACAGAGAATTTTGGGGGCCAGCATTAGCATTTTCTGTTAGCCGCTAAAAGTTAAAGTATCCCTGACGTGAGGCTGCATTTTACCCCAAAATTAAATGGCCAAAGCTCGGAGCAGGCGCTGCAGGTTTCCATAGCCGTTGCATAGGAGTTTGCCACACTTTGATGCTGCTTGTTGTGTTTTTAGCATTAATGTGGTGATTGTGATCAGCAAATTTGTAATGTGTTTTTGTATCGAAAAGAAGATGCATTCTCAGCAGTCTGGGTTTTCTTGTTATGTTGTGGTAATGGTATTTATAGTGTCTTACCATGGTTAATGTCCGGACCCCTTGTAAAGACTGAATAACCTCCTTTTCAGTTTGATCTGCCTGTAAGGTTTTTTTGTCAGTCACGCCAAGTGGGTCATTTGCAGACTAAACATGTCATCACACAGCAGGAAACACTCTTCACGAGAGTGAAGAAATGGTATGATGGTGCGTTAGAGGAAGTATGCTAAACCACAACAGAGGAAGTGAAGTCAAAGTACTGAGAAGGTTGATCTATAAGCAAGCCTTACCTTGTTTTATTTATTACATTATCAAATAATACAGTAAGCTATGCACTGCAGAGTAATTCACTATATTTTCACAGCTTAGGAGCTCATTGCATGATGTTACACAGCTCTATAATATACTTCGTACCATTTTATTCACATGTTCAGAGGTTGGATAAAACACAATACCTGACAGTATATTAATATCAATGTTAGAATGTTTCTAATTGTGCATGAAGCTAATTTGTGAGGACAAGACAGGTGGAACTTCTTTCAGGTTTGACGGCTGGGAAGGTGAATATGTTTGACTTCATCTTGCGGTGTGACACCCTGATCTTTCTCCTTGCAGTGGCATGTCTGACTTTGGTGGTTCTTCTTCTCTTGCACTGCGAACTTAAACTATTTCCTAACACAAAACATGATTGATATTTAACTGTATTAAAACCATGAAAAGGACAATGGTTGGCAGGGTGGGGAAAGGCAGAATTAAAGTCTAAAGACAAAAAAGAAAACAAAGGAAGAAAGGAAGAAAAAAATGCAAAGGGACATATAGAAAAAGTGTAAGATAAACAGGAGAGCAAGAGTGGTTGTTTCTTATCTTCTCAAGAAGGAATGTGGCAAGAGAGTGTGGCAGGGAGAGATAGAGCTAAGGCAGAGAAGGAAAACAGACACTGCAGTCGACAACTTCCTGACTGGTGTTTGCTAGAAAGAAAAAAGTCAGTAGTTCTGCTTCCAGAAAATAAACACTGGATCAGCTCTGATAGCAAAAATGCCTGTGTCAATACCTTCCTGCAAGGAAATTCTTGTTAAGTAATACAGCTGGATAAATTTGAATGCCTGTCAAAGAAATGGAGATAAAAGACAAATGCTCGTAAATGTTGGCCAAGCTGTCCATTGATTATTTACTTTCTTATTATGGAAATAACCAATTAATCTAGACCGAGAAAATCATGGATCAGAGCCTAAAACTTTACTACCAATAGAAGGCCATTGCATTTTTTGTCATAAGAATTTGTCTACTGTATTGTATTAAAAAAAAAAACTGCTTTTCTGTAGATATATAGGCTTGGGTCAAATAAGCACAAAAACAGAATGACAAATGTCCTCATAAAGAGCTCAGCCAGCTGAGTCAATGCTCCTCGGCATAGACTCTTCAAGTCTCTGAGGTCATGTAAAGGGATAAACAACATTCTTCCAAAACGTATTATCTCATTTGATGTGGAGAGAAAACTACATATTCAATATTTTCCCCAAGAGAGGTTATAGCTGGGATGTGCAGTTTTCAGGAAAAAGCACAAAAAAAAACCAAAAACTCTCCAGCAGCTCTCCTCTCTCTGTTCTAGGTCCCACCTACCAGAGGAGCTGGGGCATATGCGCATGTTTCTTAAAGTAACTCACTGTTTCCCATACACTGATTTATTTTTTAATCTAATTTTGTTGTAGACTTGTGCACAGCACAATCAATCTCCTCTCCTTTCCTCACTGTTTCAATTTATCAGACCACAGATGAGACAAAATCAGATTGCTAGTACCCTGCAGCCCCTTCGCCCCACTGTTTGCAGCTAAAGACCAAATCGCCAGGAGGAGAGAGGGCAGCAGCCCCAGAGACGGGACTTTCCTGATCTCCCCCAGGATTTTGAAAAGTTTGTCTTCCTTTTTTGGGGTTTTTTTGCAGTGTAGTCTGTTATTTCCAAATCTGGAATAGCAACTTTCTCTGCAGAATTCTCAGCTATTGAATGCTAAATTGCTTTTACTGAAGGGACATGCACGTGTATCTACATTTGTATAACAGCCAATAGGAACATCCTTTCTTTGAAATGATTTGTAATTGACCAAAGTCTCCCATCACAGGCTAGATTTTCTAAAGCACGAAAACAGAGCCAAGAGGAGGTGCAGAAGTCTATTTTTTTCTCAGACCACATGAATAACTATATTCTTAAAGTTTATATTGGGATTCTCACCCAATGAAGCCAAAAAAACTTCCTACCCCTGCTTTAAAGGCTCAGCTGTATAAACTTGTCTTGGCCATTGGAAATATGCTTTGGGACTATGCTTGCTTGACTGACAGATAATTTAGCCTATTACAGTTGGTAATAGGCCATCTGCTCATCCAGCCTCATAAGTTTTGGCTAAATGTTTAGTTACATTGTACCACACCTATTCACTCAGTTTCAAAATCACTTCTATTGAAGCCAATATGACAAACAAAATGAAGCATGCATTTCCTGTTTTAGTATAATTTTCAGCAGGAGTCCACATAAGTTATCATTCTAGTTTGTTTCTTTGTTTCTACTAAAGCTCTCACATTTTTTACAGTTTGTGATTGCTCTAACCAATATTTACTTGTTGCTCACATCAGTATTGTGACATCACGTCCATTTACTTTGGAAGAATGCTGGGAAATGTTACATGAAACACGTGTTAAGTCTTACACACTTACCTCATGTAAACAAACTGTTGAATTAATCTTCCAATATTTACTCCAGCAGCATTTGCACTCTGTGCGATCCTTCTTCTGTTTCCAAATTTCATTGTGTTGTTTTAACACAAACATTACATCATGTCCATTTACGGCCCATTCAATGATCTTCACAGGAAAATGTAACGATGCAAGTACATTTCTTTCACAATTTGTTGATTTAATGTGATACTTTACTGTAAAAGTGCAGGAGTGCCTTGCAGAATTTCTATTGTCGATGTAAAAAGGAAAATAATTGTATCGAAATGTAACATTTATGACTTTTTAATAATTTTTATATAGCCTGACTACGAGTTTTTTCTCAGCAAGGAGTGCAACACAAACAGAAGCAGAACTTCACAAGGTTGCACAAACAGCCAGATGCATGGCCATAAAAACAAGGACATCTCAATGAGCTGTCCAAGGCCGAATCAACACCTGACTAAACAAAACAATATTCACACCACAATATTTCTACTGTAGTTTGTTTGCCACCTATTTTCTAATATTTTTGGAGCATGTTTAGTTTTTTAGCATCATGTGATGCCCATATTGAACCAATGTTATGGAATCGTTCAACAGATAGACTTCATAAAAGTAAACTAAAGAATATTTTTTGTGTGTGGGCAGACATCAGAACTGAAATCGTCTTGTGACTCACCACATGCTTTCGCTGCACTGATGCACAGTTCCTCTGCTACGTACTCCCCAGGTGGAAATGTGAGCGCACTTTCTGAACTATTTTCTGAACCACCCCTTCCTTGGTCCTTCCCCAGGTAGTAAAGGTGGACAGTGAGGCAGGTGGCATCCGTGTCCTGCTTGGGGTCGGGTCCTGTGGCTAGGTCGAGGTCAGCGAGGCAGCCATTAAGATGTGCTATGGAACTGGAGATGGGTGGGTCCATGTCTGTCAGCAGAATGCAAGCCATGTGCTGCTCAAAACAAACATCCACCTGGCAGAGGACAGAGGGAAAAACACAGGTAAGGATGCGCCAGAGCAGAAAAGTTTACGTTCAACTATAGTTCTGGGACATCATTTGAAGATGTTTTACAGCACACACTGCCAGCCGAGACCAACCTGACAAACGAGCTTCTGAGATTTGAAGTTATTTACTCATTACATGACAGAGTCTACAAGCCGCTCTGTGAAGCTTAGGCACCATGATGCTTGAGCACAATGCTAATAACAAAGCTAACAGGCTGATGTTTAGCAGGTAAAATGTTTACGATGTTCAACACCCTAGTTGTTAGCATGCTATTTTTTGCTGGAACGTCATTGATGTCATAGGTATATTATTAGGTGTACACCAAAGTACTGGACAACAAGTCAGGGGATCAAAAGTATTACAGTTGATTCTGAAGGCGCTAAGAATGTCTGCACTAAATTTTGGGGCAATATATCAGTTACCGAAACATTTAATTCAAAACCACAAATGAGAACCTCATGCTGGTGCTAAAGAAAAAGTCAGGGGATCTCCAAAGTCAGTAGGCTTTGTCCTCTAGGGACAATAAATGTCTTTGCAAAACTCCATGGCAGTCCCTTCAATAGTTGTAGAGATATTTCAGTACTGGCAAAAGTGATGAGTCACACCGCCTGATTGACTAAACATATCTATTGGAAACTGATTTCAATTAGTTATTCACTAAATGTTACTGAATATGAAAATCAATTATCAATCAGTCAACCATTGAATCAATTCATCAGCAAATAAAAGTGACTATCTATCACAAAAAGTGATGTATCATTTATAGCCTTGTGGAGAAGTGTTAACAGCTTTGTCTCACCTGTGATAGATTTCTTCCTGTATGACAAATAAAAACTCTGAAAAAACGTAACATAATCATTTGATTAAGAGAGTCTGAAAACAGCTTTTTTCGCTTTTCGTGTTTGATAACAGAACGATCAAAGGATACATTTTCGTCTCTTAATCAAAACGCCTTCATGTCTTCTTGTATATGCTCTCAATACTGAAATAAAGGCTTCTTGTATCCATTATATTCAGTGAAATTTTTAAAAACACAGACAGAAGGGGTGAATGTGGTGAAATAAAGTTTTAATATCATCCAAGGCAAGCCCCTAAAAAAGGGTCTTCCAAAGAATACACACAGCTTGGAAGAAGAGGCTAAAATAAAAAGATGATGGACCACAGATGGAGACTGTGGAACTAATATTGGTCAGTGTAGATGATGAAAAGTAATCAATAACAAATACTCCCGAGAAGAGTTAAGGGCGTGTAAATCTTGGATGAGGTAGCTTTGCTTGCAGAGGTCTACATAGAAACAGACTGTGTACAATAAAATACTTTATAGGGAGGATCAAGTGTGAGGCTTGAAAAGAACAGCACATTTATTCCTGCTCTGTTCACTTTAATTCGCACTTAACCCTAAAATGACCCTGCTACATTTTCTAGATCAGTGGCTGATTCAGATGACAGAGATGCTTTTGTATCCCTCTATATAACCATAAACTGTTAGCTGATACACACTTAGCATTACTTATCTTCAGTTACATTTATAGTTTCTTATCAGAACATAATCACAAGACTGCAGTGCCCTGGGCTTACACACAGATACTAAACTATACACACTACCCTGGACAGCTGGGCTCAGCAGCTCTGGTCTAAAATGCACTTAATTATTTTTGCATATAGAAAAAACATTTGGTATTTTCTATTTTTCTGCTGGCTTTGGTGAGCCCCTGACCTTCAGTCTAGAGCAATAAGCAGGTTGACATTTGTGGATTTGAGTAAAAAGTCCCACTAACTTTTGGTTGGATGGTCATGACATTTAGCACACACAATGAAGTCCCCTCCAAAATGAAGTGCAATGACTTTGATGATCCTCTGATATTTCATTTAGCGGCATCAAAATTTGAATTATTCCAGTATGTTAGTTTGTAACCAACCACTCACATAAGTGTAAGCTTTTAGTCTTGTAATATTGCTATTCTGTTTAGTCGTTAGCTCAATGATCCCATTGTATTCCTCTGTGGTGTTTATCTTATCTTGTGTAAATTCATATTTTTCATTCTTTTACATATGTCCCCATTATGTTTTTAACTGTTAATGGCGTTTTCTATATAGTTTGACTTTTAGGTTATTTATGAACATGCAGATAATTTTATTTGAATTTGTTATTTCAATATTTGTATACTTATATAGGGCATAAAATATTTTTTTGCTAGAGCAAGAGTACAGTTTACAAGGTGCAGATTTTTGGGGAGGAGCAGGTAACATGTTGTCTTCTGTGTTTAGAGGACGTGCATTTGTCCCTCCCCCTAATAAAAACATAAAAGTAGTGGAGGACTTTTATTCTTACTGTCTAACCAGTAAGAACAATGAAACACTAGATGTAGCACTGAGTAACGGACAAACAAAAACACAGCCAGCAGAGCTGAGCTGTTGGGATGTCCCTATCCAGTTCTTTTTTGCCCTCGATCCCTAGTATTAGAAGTATTAGAAAAAAAAGATAATTTTCACAGTTTATTAGCTCTGCAATGCAATTTAAGAAAAAAAATCTGCATCCAACAGTTCCTTAGGGTTTTTTATTTCATTTTTACAAAAATGAGTAAACAAGCTAAGAATATTTTTACATGGCTGTCCAGTCACAACAAATGCTTAACTAATTCTCTAAAGATGAACAACAAAAATTTCAATTCCACTTAAAGTGATTTAGCAGCTTAAGTTGAACATCAAAAAAAGAATAATTTTCTACTTATTGGAGTAGCAGCATTACAATAACACCTGAATATGTTGCAAATTGTGCTCTCACTTTACGACACCTGAGACGACGGATGTACACAAAGGATTGGGCGAGGTGTGTGCTCGAAATAGCTGATCCTGATCAATTAAAAAAATGCGCTGATCAGGCCCGATACTGATACCTCTGATCCAATCTGGACATGCCTACTGAGTTGTGATGGTGTAGCATCAATATTTCTGTCAGCAAGTGTTGCCAATGAAACAAAAACAAAAGTTTCTCATCAGCTGCAGCCACCTTTGTTCGTTTTGAAAATGTCTCAACGAGGCTCCTCTTTACCAAGTTAGACTCACGGTAGTGTCCCCAACGTGAATATGTGCAAGCCAAAAATGAAATTATTATGTAATTTGCGTAAAGCACAAACGCTCAGCAAGTTGTCAGTCAGTAAAAAACATGCTGCACAGCAGATGCTTCTGGTTCCCGGGTTTGGGTTTGATTACAGTCTTTGAAATGTAATTTAGCTGTGATGCACTGCGTTGTAAGAGGGTATGTAAAGACATAATGTGGGTAGACCATCGCTGTTTTCAAGTCAGATACTAAAATAGAATCACTCCTCTGGAATGTGGCACTGCACTGCTCCTCTTTTGATTACAGGCATCCCGTTGTCATTTTTTCAGGCATTTGTCTTGAAACGGTTATGTGTCATTTTTCAAAATTGAAACATGCTCTCCCTCTCTCTCTCTCTCTCTCTCTCTCCCTCTCTGTGTGTGTGTGTGCACATGCTTGTTAGGGTTGAAATATCTTGCTGAAATATCTTTTTTAATAATCATATAATTATAATCAATAAACAATAGTCCCAGTGTCAATAATCATATCATTTATATATTTCACAGTCATGATAGTTAACAAAGTGTATGGTTATTAAACCTAAACTATAAATATGCCCCATAGTAACAAGCCCCAAACATTGTAAAGCTCTCTTCTGGTGTAGCACAACCACACAGGGGTGGTGCTATCAGCTGATAAGAGTCAGAAACCATTTAGGGGAAGTGGAACAGTATGTACACACTAACGTGACATAAACACACTGTACAAACATTACTGAGAGATAAACATCAAAGTAAACAACAACAATATGCGATAGATAATACTAAAGTAAAAGCTCCAACAAAAAAACAACAACAAAAAGACTTCATGCTACCTACACATCCTGTCTCCTTTAAATTCAGTCAACTGGGCAAACTTAAAGGCAAATATAGATTACATGACAGCTGAAATCCTTGCTGTACATATTTAGATTATTTGGACTGAAAGATATCTAGTTATGCTTTGTAATGTTACTTGTTTGAAGGATTATTCTGGGCAATAACAGGTTTGGGTTTAAACATATTATTCCAAGTGCACTTTTAATAAGATATAAATTGAAACATTTTTCGGCTTGTGACCTTCATCGGGGTCAAATCTGAATAATATATGGAAAAACTCTTCATTCCGAATGTCCCAGAGGACAATAATAAAGTCAGCACATGCTTAAGAATACAGGAAAACACTTCTCTCTTGCTGTCAGTGTTTACACACCCAAAACGTTTATCATGTAGCAGACAGGCAGAGTTAGACCAGTTCCTTGCTGCATCTTATCTGGGCCTTGGTGCTGGTTGAGGTTTGACCTATCAGCTCCGACACATTTTGCCCTCAATCGCTGCTTTGTGTCATTTTGGGCCGCTGATGCCACCTCTATATTAATAGGTCTCTGGACATTTTACATTTACCAGCCAACTGCTGGACTTCCTGTAAAGTTTGGATCAAGTTCCAAAAAAAGAGTCTGCCTACTCAGATCAGTTTGAAACAAGATTGTTTACAGCAATTCTAGTGCTCCCCAGCTGATTAAAGCCAAGGCTGCAACTTTCCTAATTTGAAAACAGAGCTCACTGATGAGCAAGTAGCAAGTGACAAGTAAAAAATATCTTCTGATAAAAAGGCCTGTCACAAAAAAAAACAAAAAATAATGTTGAATTGAGATTGTCACTACAATAAGCATTGCTTATCCACTTTTAACAGTCCACCATAGGTCACTCCCAATCGCCGCATTTAACTTTATACTCTCTGCTCCGTCTGCTGCAGACAAATGACAAATACCAAAAACTCCCCCCATGTCATAGTGAGGCAGATTTAAGGCTGAAGCAACAGGGTAATCAACACATTGTCTGCCTACTCAATGTTCCCGAGCCACAGTGGCACTGCTCTTTGATGTAGCACAGATTTCTTAATCTGGCACCAACCATTAATCACTTTCCATTGTCTGAAGCAGGATGTGTATAAACAATGAATGGCGACAAAAACAACCACATTATGATTTAGCCTTAGATGGCCCGACACCAAAAAAGCATTGTAAAATCAACAATGGAGCCGCTTGAAACCGTGGTAAAGTTTTTGATGACCAAATCCCACTGAAATCTGCAGAAAGAACATGAGATAGCACAGTTTTATCTCCCCGACTCAACCTCCAGGATATGTTCATCCCAGGAAAGGAATGGAAATAATCCAACCACAAATCCTGATGTCCCATACATAAAAAGTGGAGTTGTTTTATGAAAAGGCTTCATAACAATTTCTTCCCTCCCTGTCAGGAAATGGGCGTTCTCGTGTCTGGATAAACCTGAAACGAATAGTCAGTTGTAGGGCTGCTCCTTAAAAGTCAGAGATTTGAATCATCAGAGACCCCTGAGTTGACTGAGATAGTTTCAGGTTGAGCGGTCTTTTTTTGGGGGGGGGGGGGGGGGGCGTTTCAGTGCCCAGATTTGGTTGTGGAGTGGGCACTGTTGACTTACATGCTACTCTTAAGTACAAGCTGCAGCAGACATGCAGGCACTGTAAGGCTCTGTGGTAACATTATCTTTTCCCTTCTGCTTAGAAGTGGTGAACTGACAACAAATAGCCACTTCATAAGACACAGTTCCTGGCTTTTGTTTGATATCTAGTGTCAGCAAAAAATGTTGCTACCGCAGATAGCTTGTTTACTATATTATGTGAATGCTGCTGTCGCCTAACTTCCCGCTGAGCTCGTTCAAACTTGAAATTTTTTTTCTGAAAAATACTTATATACATATTTAACAGCCAAATCAACTATCACAATTTTGAGTCAACTTCAAACCTAGTCATCTGACAGAAAATGAATCTGCAACAATTTTGACTTTATATTTTAATTATTTTACAAAGAAATGCTAAAAATCTCTGGTTCTAGCACCCTAAATGTTAAACATTTTCTAATTTTTCTCATATTTTCAATAGTAAATTGAATACCTTTGGATTGTAGACTTGGAATTTAAGATAATGCATTTTTCACTTTTATTTTTTTTTATTTTATAGATCAAAGGATTAATAAAAAAATATCAAATTAATCTATAAGACAGTGCCTAAAAATGTTAATGAGAGCATTACTAAAACAGGAGGCTACCATGGTAACTTTAAAGGAGCTGCAGGTTTTCTCAGCTGAGGTGGATGACACAGTGCATAACTGTTGCCCGGTTGCTTCACCAGATCAGTATTATGGGAGAGGAAAGGAAAAGTTTAATGGTCTGTTAAAATCATCATTAAACTTTTTGACTGCTATACTAAGCACTATGTTCAGTGTTTTTAACAAATCCCCACATCAGCATAAAAACATTATCCCACACATGAACCCTTGTGCAGGCAGCTTTATGCTGTTGGAAAAATCTGCTATCCAGATGTACAAAGCTGGCACAGACAAACACAGACAAACTATTACTGCTGTCAAAGGTTCCTCAAATGACTAGAAGGCCTGGATACTCACTTAGGTGTCAGAAATGAACAGTTACTTTTATAATAATGTGGAGCAATAGTCCAAGAATCAATTTATATCAGTTTCAGTTAACTTTACACAGGCCTCCGTAGCTCTCGACCCAACCCAATTTCTCTAGAAAACAAAAGGAAAACCCCTGAAAAATACAATGGATCAAGTTTTATGCAAGGCAGAGTAGCGTGTGTGAAATGTTAAGAAGCCACAAATATGCACATCTTTTCTGGTGCAGAAAAAAATCCCATTCTGCCGGCCATTACTGAAACAGGTTATGGCATCTACAGACAGTCTGCTGACTCCTCTGCGTGCAAAGCAGAATGCCGCTGCTTGCAGTACTTTTATAATATTCCTAATCCATAGATGATGGCCTGATTGGGTATTTCAGATGGCAGGTGGTGCATAACACTGTCAACCATAGCCTTGTTGTGGAAACTCACATGTCAACTTGACCAACTTGACCAGTATTCTCAGAAAAACATTTCAGAGTGGGAGATGATATGGACCACAGACATGAACCCTGCACTATGTCATCTGTAGTGTTTCATTTACTCACTGTTATTCAGTACTTTTAGAATATTTCTTCTATGTCTTGGTCTTTCTGCCATTTGCTTCTCTGCATAAGCAACTTTTAAGCCTCATCCTACTCCTATGATTATTATTATTATTATTATTATTATTATTACTATTATTATTATTATTATTATTATTATTATTATTATTATTATTATTATTTACCTTAGGAGCTCTCTTTGGGCTCCTAAGGTAAAGAGACTGGTATCCGAAACGGAAGCTAAGCAGTGTACTTCTGTGGATTGGGGTCAGCAACGTATTTTAGCCAACTAAAAAAATCAATATCACTTAAAGTTTTATTTTATGTTATTTAACCCATACTAAATCAGGTAAGTCCTGTTGAGATCAACAATCTATTTTTCAAGGGAGACCTGGCCAAGACAGCAGCATAAGAAAACAATAAAAACATAAAATATGTACAGTACTATGTAGAAATATTAAAAAACACCTATGCACAAGTACAAACTAATTCACCCTTGTAATTATGAGAGCCTTAAAATCAGGCAGAGAGACTAGTTCTCTTAGTTTCAAATCTTTTTAGATGCTATACTGAGAGTATTTTCACTGCATTACCTTCATTTCTGACAGCCTGTCCCTGCATTTAAACAGCTTTAGATCCCTGATCTATGCTCTCACCAAAGCAACCAGACTTCATTGACAAAAACTTTTTTGCTCGCTGAACAAAGGAGCTGCTGGTCGACCGCTGCTTTGATCAGTCAGTTTAGTTTGTGTGATTGTGTGACTTTGGTGAATCTGAACTTTTCCATTTAAACGTCAAAGTCACACATTAACACAAACAAAATGACTGTTACATGCAAATACATTTTGTTGCTGACCCCCATCCACAGCAGTAGTCTGCTCAGCTCCCACTGGACTCCTGCCTGCATTTCTAAACTGGGGGCATGCTGACTGACATCTGTTGTGTGTAATATACTGTCTATTGATAAGTATCCCAAACAACCCCACTTAAAAAATCTTGAACTATCCCCTTAAGGGTTCAGATGCTTTATGATTAACCTTTACCTTTACCTTTACCTTTACCTTTACCGGGATCTAGGTCATAACTGTGAGGGGAAATCCTTAGAAAATGTCATAATTCTTAGAATTTCCTTAGATTTTCATTACGAGGGACTTTACTTTGTATTATAAAGTTTTGTGAATACCTACCTAGTCATGTTTTGACAATTAACCTCATACACCCACCCACCGAAGTACACAGTGCTTTCTTTTGTGATCTCCTTTTTTCTTTTGGCAGGATTTTTTCCTCCTATATGTCCTTTCTCACATGCCAAAAAAAGGAAATTGGTCAAAAAAGGACCCAGTGGGCTGGAAAAGTGTATCAAAACATAAGTTTGACTGTTCAGTGTAATCTTTACTGAGCAAACAGTACAAAGAGAGAGTTGTGTCTAAAGTTCATATTGTCCTTGGCGTTTCTGCACACTCACTTCCCATCTACTGATGCAACAATGTAGTTGTTTCAGTGGGTTTATACTTCCCCAAAAGTGTCTGAGGTGGTGCACATACATATAGAGTGATGATCTGAAATCAACACAATATATATTACACCTTCTTCAGGCCTTACCGCCTACTGCAAAAGGGGAGCCAGTAGACCAGTAATACTCAACTTACTGCCCACAGACCAAATCTGGCCCCCAATAGGGTGCCCGGTGCCCCCCCCCCTCAAACCATTTTCTCATTCACAATACAAATAAAGTGATTCAAATTGGGAATTGTTATTGTGCTTTTAGTATACACAATGTGCCAGAGTGCATTAAAAAAGCATCAAAATAGAGCTTCTTTATCAAAAAAAGTGCCATTGGAGGATCCCCTGCACTCCCAACAGAGGTCCTAAGCCCATCAAGTCCTAAAATCCTACCAATGTCCTGAAATCCAAGAAATGTCCTAAAATCCTACAAATGTCTAAAATCCTAGGAAGGTCCTGAAATCTTAGAAATGTTCTCAAATCCCAGAAATTGCCTACAATCCTAGAAATCTGCTGTAATTATAGAAATGTCCTGAATCCTAGAAGCGGCTGAAACTTGTTACTGTATTGTAACAATGTCACTGTGTTCTGTCTGCTCTGAACTCTTGATTCATCAATATAGAAACAGTAACCACTTTCTTACAGTCTTCACCCATGAAACCTTAAAGAGAACACATGCTGAATCAGTAACTCCACACAAAGAGATCCACAGTTTAAGTGACCATCTGTAACTGAAAGTTAAGCAAACACAGAGCCTAAAGTCAGCGCTTAACAATCAATATGTTATGTCCTTATATCAAAGCTGATTTACTGTTGTATACCACACCGTTCTGTCATCCCGTAACATGTAAAAAGAAAATCACATTACGTCATCAACAAATTGTACAGATCAGACCAAAGATTATTGTCATGAAAGGGAGATGGGGAACACACAGGCATTTCCTTTCCCTGCGGCACAGTACTGTACTTGTGTGCTTGCGTGAACTTTTGTGTGCTGGGTCTTTTAAAGGCACTGTGTTTAATCTTTGAAACCTGAGCAAACTGGCTCATTTCTTTTAAGAACATTGGAAGAGGGCAATGAGTAACAAAAGTAGAAATGACCCACAAATTAGCAAGAAATTAGTAAAAAGTTACCTGAAAATTTGTTAAAAATAAATAAATGAATAAATAATAATAATACTAATAATAATAATAATTGAATAAAGGACAAAAAAAAAACAGAAATGATCTGGATAAAGTGATTAAAATTATAATAATGTTATAAAATAATTTTAATTAAGTGATCATAATAATTATAAATGTAGTTTTCCCCTAGTATTTTTTTCTTTTTTCCCTTGATACTTTTCCCTAGCTTTTAAAAAATAATTTTCCAAATCTACTAAATACTGATAATTTGTGAAACATTTATTAACAAGTTGCTCACTGTCTTTTTCCCATGTTTTTGAAAGAAATAGGATAAGTTTGCTCAGGGTTCAAAGAAAGCAGCACAAGGACAGTAATGTCGCTTTGGGTTTCAAAGATATTAAAAAACAGCGTTGTGGAAAAGGTTTTGGTTAAAGGACTCCTCTTCTAAAGTACCTATAACTAGTTAAAAAAGTTTGAATGACTGCAAAAGCAATACAGATGACCAGCATTGTAAACACGGAGTATTCATTGTGAAATGTTTTGGCAAGGATTTTCAGTCACCCATGATGACGTCACTTAGGCTTCCTAAAGCAGCAGGGTTCAAAAATTTCCCTCTAAACTGCAGTGTGGGAGGTTTTTATTCTCTTTGGTTTAGATATAGCAGCTCTAAAAGATCTGGTACTCCTTGGATTGCACTTATTTTGGCAAAAATGTGATGCAGAAAACTTGCAGCTGTAACTTCCTTGTTGCAGCACATTCCACTTTAAAGTAGCCAGCTCCTCTCCATGACAGCAGCTGATGCTGCAGTTCTTTGTATGTGACCTGAATTAAATTTTCAAGAATAGTGTACTTCCCCATTACTGTCTATATGTCTGTAACTGATTTTTCTTCCAGTAAAAAAAAAATGCTAAAACAGCTGTAAGTGCTTTGACAAGTAGCCTAATGAATCAACACCGCCTACTTACAATTAAATCATGTGAAAATGTTTTTTTTTTTAAATCTTACCGAGGCTGGGAGATATGGAGAAAATCAAAAATTACAAGATTTTTAACCAAATACCTCTATTGATATTGCAACCATATTGTAAGGTTTAGGTGTTTTGACAAAATATTTACACAATGATATTTTTCATAAATCATTAGTATTATGGATATAGTGACCAAGTGAATTAAGACCAATAATAGAACAGTCCGGTAAATTCAGAAAATTACATCGCTTTACCGTAATGTGGCCTTTAAAGCCAGAAAAAGACAACTACGGGTCGACAGATTATCGGCCCAGCTGATTATCGGATGGGGTGCCTGCTCTATCCACTAAGCCGTTGACGCCCAATTCATCCATATTTAATTTAAATTTTCACTGAACTTGCTGTATGATGTTGAAAGGTTCAGTTTTGATTAAAAATTTGCTAAAGGCATTCAAACAAAGTTTGTAATATTCCAAATTCTAAATTTCAACAGAAATATTTTCATTTTTATTGTAAATAAATATGGTTCCAAATATCGGTCATCGGTCTCATAAAATACTAATAATCAGTATCGGCCCTGAAAAACCAATATCGGTCGACCCCTAAAGACAACACTTAACCAATACACTAACCAAAATCAAAGACAATATCAAGTCTCATGATATCAGGATAATATCAATATATCGCCCAGCCCTATGTCTAACTTGAAATAGATACACTACTAAGTTAGTCTTGTTGTGATAAACGTTGAGTTAATACTGTATCTGCTCCCTCTGCTCCCTCTGACCTGCAGTCCCCTTAACAGTCATCTCAAGAATCCATATTAGTACTGTTCGTTGGAGATGACTCAAACATTGCAAATGACGCTGCTTCCCTTCTCAAAACAAGAAAACACAAACAACATTATGAAGCTTGAACAGGAAAATGACTTAACTGTTCTGAAAAGAATTAACTGGCCTCAGTAGCCTGGCCTATACAATTAGTTTTCTTAGATAAGCATCTATATAAGCCATGTGACAGCACTGCCAACAGTCTAAATTTACACTCAGTTTATTCAGCACACTTAGCTGTGTTAATTCAGTCTGATAGAGTAAGTATCCTCCCCATGTGAAGCTTATAATGCTCTGTTTTTGTGTAAACTGTTGTAGATTGGTGTTGATTCATGAATGTGGGAATCAACTTTTCTGCACTTTCTTAACAAATTCCAGCCCTCATCATTTCAGGTGTTGATTCATCTTAGCCTAATGGTCATGTTGCGAGTTGAAAAAAGAAATCAACATCAGCACTTAAAATTGCAGCTTGCAAAATGGATATGAAGTTGAATCAACAACTCTCAAAAGCAGTTTGGATTTAGACTCCCCGGCAAATATACTGGCCAACACTGGTTTATCACCAAAATAACGGTATTGTAACGAGAAAATATGCAGTACACATATGCCGTTGAAATGTCTGAGCAAGGGTGTAGGGTTTTTTTCCAACATGGAGGGTGGAAGTTTATAATTTCTGCCATTTCTTACCCAAAACAAAAAACAAAAAGGAGACTTTGATCACATTGTCAAGTAGCAATGAAAGTCTGTCTGACACTACCAAGAAAGAAATGGTGAAAGTTTACAGACGTGTTTTGATGTATGAAAGTTTTATTCACATTACCTTTAGTCACGTTGTTCCATGAAATAGCCGGTTAATCAACCATGTTAACTTGTTCACATACTGTTAGCCTAAAAAAGTTAACTACAGTTACTGTAGCTAACATTATATGGCAGATTCAGTCCCAGCGTAACATTATCTGTGATCACAACAATCATAGTAAAACTAACTTTATGTTTGTTTAATGTTGTTGTAACCTTAAAATGATGCCGTACACATTAATGGTCAGAAAAAGGTGGCTGTTCCCAAACTCCCAGGAAGTGCACCAGGCTCTGATGCAAATTTTACATAGTAGCCAAAATTGTAATTATGCCGTCTGGGTCGGTCACATGATGACCACTGGCCTATCAAGACTTTTCCCCATTGACTTACATCAGGAAAGAGACATCTTTAAATCAGTAAATAATTTTTGTGAGCACCAAAACCCCTGCGAAACGACTCATTTTACTATCTAGATTTAAGCCAAAAATAGCTTTTTTTGCTTCATGCGCCAATCAGCAGCTCTCGTAGGAATGAACGATGCCCTGTCTCCATGGCTGTATCCAGACTTTCTTTAATACATCCATTGTTGGTCCCCCAATCTCACTGTCTTTTTCTTCTATAGCTGCTGTTTTGTCTTCTTCTTCTGGTTGATGGTGGGTGGTAACTGGCATTACCACCCCCTTATATATGGGTTATATATGGGCATATGTGTGGTTTAATTATATAGAGGATTTATCAAACATTTTTTCATATCTCCATCAAGGACAATTACACTGAGATAATTATCATTATCTATGATAGCATTTGTAAAGTAATCTGTACTCAGTTCTAATTACTAACATCTATTTAAGCCTTATTCCCACTGCACAAAAAACCCGCTAACACCCGCTAACATCTGGCTTTTTAATGCAATGGGAATGCGTACAGTCGGCATTCACAGCTGGGTCAGATGACTCTGCAGCAGACACAGGTTTTTATCGTCTCAGGCTCCGATCGGCAGTAATGGGAACACAACACCTGGGTGAACGTGGTAATATCAGCTCCTTAACCAGCGAGATGCAATGACGTGCTGTTACTTATTACCACCTGTCTCCTCCTAAGCAGCGCTAAAACACCAATCCCATACATCTGCACCGAAAGAGAGACTGAATGATAGAGATATAGAAAGAGCAAAAAAAACACTGAAAATGTTTCAAAGACCTCTGTTCCTGCTGCTGTCTACTGTTTCCCTGTTTTCCTGCCTGTTCTTGAAGTCGCACGGACACACCAACAAAACAACACCCCCACACACACACACACACAGACACACAGTAGCTGACAGAAAGGCAGACTTGTGAGGTCAGTTCACTGGCAGTGGGAGCGCAGTCTATTGCTAATGTTTAGCAGGTATACTCGTGTTTAAAAAAAACAACGTGCACGCACTAATTTTGGTGGGAAAAGGGTATAATATTTTTCTCATCACAAGTCATAATTAATCTGGAAAGTGAAAACAAAAAATGTTTCACTTTTTTTTTTTTAAAAAAAAGCATCAAAACAGAGCTTGCTCATAACAAAAAAATATATAATAGTAAAAAATCACAGGGAAGGATCCCCCTAGACCCCCCCTGGCTAAGCCCCCTGATGACCACAAATCCTAGAAACGCCCCTGACAATAACAACACATTTAATCCAGGTTGTAACAAGTTAATATTTCACATCAAACAGGATTAATTCAGTTTGTTAATCTCTGATCTTTTGCTCAATTGAGATTAACCAGATCAACCACATTATAGTAAGTGATGTGCGGTATGCACAAACTTTTTCTAGGTTCTAAGTTTTACCATAGAGCAGCTGATTTACTGTTAACCGTCAATTTACATATAAACCTTTCTTTAATCAATTAAGTCCCATTGAGATCGAGATCCCATTTCCAAGAGAAACCCCAGAACACAATTTAAAATTTAACATTATTAGTCACTGTAAATAAAATTCTATTAAAAAAAAACATTAAAAATCATAATAAAGCGATATAAAACAACAACGAGTCACCTAAATCAAGTTAAAAAACAATCCGTTTAAATCAGTCAGGATTATGACTAAGTTTTAGAAGTTACTTGCTAAACTGCCGTTTACAGTAAGTGCTTTCACTCGGTTTGCAGGAACTTCATGACACAACAATGAACGCTCATACGATCCGCACACCACGCAACTTACTCTGCTTTCTGTCTTCTGATGTCCTGTAGCTGCTTCAGTTTTCCAAAACAACACAGATCTGTCTGTCCTCTTCTGCGTGTCTCTGAAGTCCTACACACAGTCCACCTCGGTGTCGTTAACGCGCCGTTGGCTAGCTGATGTTACGCTACAGACCCTCCGCTAGCTGTCAACACAAGTACCGCTGCCTCGCTTTTCGCCCCGTTAACTGCCATTCCGTCGGTCTTCACGTCTCCCCCTGACCTATTTTCACTTTACGCATCGCATATGTTATTATCGGTAACTCTCACTGAGCTCATTACTGTTTGCTCGACATGACTATTGGGGTTTTGCTAGCAAACGCAACTGTTATGCTACTACTTCCCTGACTGACTCGCATTAGTCTCCACATATGAGTTGATGACTGATGATGATGATGATGATGGTGGTGGTTGTGGTGGTAGTGAGGGCGGAGCAGGATGCCTCAAAACGGATTGAGCCTGCTGTTGTATGACCCAGTGACTCGGGTCCTTCCGTGCTTAACACGAAAACATGTTTTTTTTTTAATATACCAGAATCCCCTTGAGATAATAGAGCTTAAGAAGTCAGAAGACAAAGCTAGAGGTGGATTTTAGCTAAATGGCCTACATTTGCTTAAGTAACGTTGCTGTGGGCTATTCGAGCTTAGATTTATTTTTGACAGTGAGCTTAATAGCTTATTTCAAGGTATGATTTTTATCATATGAATGTTGCATGTAATAAAATGCATCTTTAGACTCATAGAACAGTAATGCATGTGGTAATAAAGTAGGTATATCACTTACAGAAACAAGGAGAGGCTGATTATTTTGGAGGAAGTGAAAGAATAATCACTCTTATGGTTGTTACTCACATTGGGCTCACTTCTGTAGCGAACTGATTCATGAAAATAATTTGTTCTGGATTTTTCTGCCCCTCAAGTTCAAAATATGTATCCTCTGACATAATGGCAAAACAGCATAGTGTGCCCTATATTTAAGCTTATTAGCTCCTAAGAGCACAACCAACTACTGATTATCCTCGTGCTTTCTCTTTTGGATTAATGTAATAAATACATATTTTAACGTGCAACCTAGGACACAGGGTTATTTGTGTATCAGAGATTTGCCTCAGTCTCAGAGAATGGAAAAGGCAGTCAAACCATAGGTAGGTAGGTAGACTTTATTTACCAGGTCATGTATTTATTTTGTTTATATATAAATATTACAAGAGAGCACATCTCATAAAACAACAGTATTCCCTGATGCAGTCATTCTTGTTCAGTCCCTGTTTGGCAGAGAGAATAAAGTACTTCTTAGGGGAAATTAGAGAACTTTTTAAGAGCAGTGCAAACTCTGAGTGTGAAGAATGTGAGGTATCTGTAATTCTGTGTTTGGCCTTCCTGCATACAGCACTGTCAAATGAATGGCAGAGTAGTTTCTGTGACTTGTCAATCACCATCCCTGCAAATGTTAACTGTTTCGGAGAGCTGGTTGTGCCATGCTGTTACACTAAATGACCATTTCAGGTATGCACTGGCTGCATAAATCCAAACTTCTAAGCCTCGGGATAAAAAGCAAGCAACTTCAGTGTTAGATGAAGCACATTCAGCGCCTCTCTGAGTTTTCACTAAAAGTTTTTTGTCTGAAGTGTGCCCGAGTACTTAAAATGTTCTACTTTCTCTACAGGGTGGTTACTGAGCGTGACAAAGAGGGTGTGACTGGTTCATTTGTATCTTATCTTTTTAAATCTTGGCCATGTTTATTTCCAACTCACCTGACACAAGTCCTGATGTGAAGTGATCTGGCAAAAGTATGCCTCTTCATGCATATGGCTTTGCCTTTTGACAGAAGACCAACAGGGGCCATATCATCCACATGTTTAAAAAGCTTGACTAATCTACAATAATCCACCGAGCAGCTGATGTTCAGTGTGTTGTTGTAGATTAGATTCACTTGGACCTTTTTTGGCTACTGAACTGCATTATTTCAGTGTACACATGTTCACACAATGTCATCGCGGGAAGTCTTGCAGCTTTTATAGAAACTCTGGTAAAATAAAGGCACTGAATGGGTTAATTAGTGTACAAGCTCCTGCGCAGCACACACTGCTGTCTTTATTTCAGATCCTAAGTCAGCAGAAAGCTGGAGGAAGTCGGGATGAGCGATGTTTCATTGCTGAAAGACACATCTCTTTTTTGCATAGCCCATTGACGCCTCTTTTTCTGTCAGTGACTGTGGTTAAACTGTCAGGCATCAGGCAAATAGAGACTCACTGTTCTCTGCAAGTTAATTGTGGTTTTTTAATCTACTTGACCCATCATCACGGGATGAGCCTGCGGTAAAAGGTGGGGCTGGATCATCATTTCCATGTGTGTTCTCTTCATCTGGTATGTTTCTGAGTGTGGTTTATACATTTTTGCTTTACAACAGACTAGAACTATCCCATGATAAATTATAGGATGTGGGAATTGTGATTTGGTTGTATGCAGTTTCACCAGGAGTGCCTTAACTTATATCACACTTAAATTTCCAAAATGTGCTCACACTGTTCAACTGGAAGAAACAGAAAAGGCACAAAGGATATTTAAGAAGACAGCAGCTCACAAACTGTGCTTAAAATATTCTTTTAAATCCGCACAGACTCATCATGTCAAGCTCCTCTGAGACCCTGCAGTTTCGTTTCCCCACCCATGGTGACTCCATCCTCAGCAAAATCAACACTCTGCGAGAGGAGCACCGCTTCTGTGACATCACACTCCTCCTCGATGGTCCACGAGGCACCACCGCCCAACCTCAGCACTTCCACGGTCACAGAGCGGTGCTTGCAGCGTCCTCAGACTTCTTACGTGACCAGTTCTTGCTCTACGAAGGCCGAGCCGAGCTGAGCATTGGTGTCATTTCCAGTGTTGAGGTTGGCCAGAGACTTCTCCTGTCCTGCTACACCGGAATCTTAGAGGTGCAATGTAATCTACTACTTTTTGAAACTAAAAAAAAAGTTCAAAAAGCAGAATATTCTACTCATATACCATATTACAATAAGTTTCCTCTTGAACTTTGCAATTCACATCACTGCAAAACAGAGTGTAACAGTACCACAACAGACAGAAATAAGGAACAAACATACTGTTACAACAACGAAAGAGTGTGTGAAAGCAAAACTGACTGAGATGGCTTTACTCACAGGTTTTACTTTTGTTTTTGCATGTGAGTTTAAAGTGTGCAAGTAAAAGTTTTGCTTGAATCTTAGTTGTTTTCCCTTTGATATAATTTCCTTGGTGTCCTGCAGGTCCCTCTGAGAGAACTTGTGAGCTACTTGACTGCTGCCAGTGCACTACAGATGACCCAGGTGGTAGAGAAGTGCACACAGGCCCTCTCCCAGTACCTCAGTCCCACACTGGCTTTCTTAAAACTTGAGGGACACTTGGAGGAGAAGGAAATCCAGCAGCCTGGTAGCGGTTGGCTTGGTACCAACTTCCACAATCAGGAGGAAAGGGATGCAGCCCAGCCCAGCACTAGCATCCAGGACGGAGGAGCGGCTGCGATCCAGTCGAGGGTCAGCCAAGGAGCCAAGGTGAATGGTCAAGGTGGGGGGAGGGTGGTTATTGCTAAAATAGAGTTAACTGAAGATGCAGCATGTTGTCTCGATACTCCGGAGTCAGAGGAAGGAGGAGAGATTAGGCCTGTTCACAAAAACAAGCCATCCTGTCAGGTTAATCACATTACACGTGCCATAACATGTAAACTTCACCCTCCTGCAGCCGTTCATGATCATCTATCATCATCAACCACAAGAAGCTTTACTCAACAGGAAGACTTTGTGCACAGCTCCCAGATTAAAGATGAAGAAGCAGGGGAAGAGCAAAAAGATGAGGAAGAGATGCTTATGCTGGAGCTACAAGATTATGAAAAACTGATAGCCTCAAATCTATTTGGCCAATCTATTTCAAGTCATTGCTCAGGAGATGATTCAGAACATTCAGACAGCGTATTAGTCCAGAGGCCGTACCTGTGCAGGAGGTGTGACCGAGTCTTCCAGCACCTGGAGAGCTATGTGGGACACCTGAAGGAGCACAGACAGTACTTGTGTTTGGTCTGTGGGAAAGGCTTTTCCCAGAGGAGTAATCTGATCCACCACATACGTATCCACACTGGAGTCAAGCCTTTTCGATGCCCGCTGTGCCACAAGACATTTTCCCAGAGGGCTACGCTGCAAGACCACCTCAATCTGCACACAGGGGATAAGGCCCATAATTGTAAATACTGTGCTGTGCACTTTGCACATAAACCAGGCCTCAGGCGCCATCTAAAGGACATTCATGGTAAGAGCCTGTAAAATGTGTGAGGAGGGTGTGCACTGACAGCAAATAAGCACTATGAGTTGTTAAAGGAGGCATCTTAATAGTTTTTTGTTTCCATTTTATTTTGAGAACATGTCAAACATAATTGCAGGAAGAATATTAAGCTATATAGTACAGATTGCCTTGACTTTGAGGCTAATGTCTAATCTATTTACTTTCATATGTACTTATTTTTGTTGATTTTTTGAAATGTATTTTTTAGTTACTTTCTTTGCCTTTATTTTTTATTTTTATAGATTAAATTATAGATTCCATTTACTTGTTTTTTTTAATTTCAAATGGTTGTTTGTTTTTTCAATTTATCTGTTTAAAAATGAATTTAAAAATGTATTAATTTAAATGTTTATTAAAAGTCATCTGGCAAAAAAATGTGTAAAACCCCAGCATGTTGTACTGTGTTGCAATGATACTTTTTTTTATTTTAGCAAAATGTTAGAGTACAGATTTTCTCATTCTCTTTGGTGTCTCCCATCACAGTGATTGGTAATCAATGAGTTAATACATTTACACTGCACCATCTGTGTAATGGGGAAAAGTAACGGTCCTTTTGTGCCCCCTGCAGCATTTTCCTGATTTCTGCAGGTAATATACTGAATTAAATCTTGCAGCATGCAATGTAAACATTTTGTTATGATATATCATCTGCTATAGTGAATGCAGTCTCATATAGGATTGAGTTGGGCGTTGTGACCAACACCTTTTGAGAGTGCTACTTTATTTTATAGTGTGTACAACTAAGTGTCTGCCTCTGTAGCTGTAAGAAAACCTTGACAAAAAATTGTTTTAGAAACCTATATCTTGTTTTGTTAACTGATTTTTTCAGTAGACTGAATTCTGCACACTGCCTGTATTGAAATGAGGCTGAGGTTCACAGACAGCCTCTGCTTCACCATTTGACCCGACTGAAATTTTGTGCAGCTCGCTGAGCATTACGTTATAAGTGAGTGGGTTTTCCCGCATGGCTAAGAGGGTTTCCATGCTCTCTCGCTCCATTCTCTCCCTTCGCATCTCTCCCTTTCTCCTCCAGCCCAGAAATGTAATCTTCACTCATCTCAGTGAATGGAACAGTAGTTGTTGCCTTCCTCAGGGCATCTGAGGAGCCACTGGCTTGAAATTTGTCTGTGCACACAAAAATGATGAATGCTCGGCGGGTTGTGTATTCAGCACAGTATATATGTCTGTGTGACTAAGGAAGACAAAGAATACATAGAAATATAATCAAAGATATACCAAAGCATACGATCCAAATAGATAAGTGAATTATTTTTTCCTCCTTGACTTGACTTGAGATGTGCTACCTTTCTTTCTTTTTTTTTTGAAAATACTCAACATTTATTTCCCTTGCATTAAAATAGACACCCATATACCTTTCTTAGAACAGTTACATAATACAGTGATGTTGTGAGCAATCTACATCTTACATCACCTATATCTTTCTCATTTGCAAGCAGTTCTTTATTTGTGACTAAATGTGGAAAGAATCAGCAAGACAAAATACCTAATTTGATGTGTACCATGCACATGCATAAAGACAAACAGTAAATGTGGCATTCAGGGCACCTCCATTATGAATGAGCTTGAGGAGGGGGAAAGCAACGGGTAAGATGGTGGTGTAGTGGAGGATACAGAGACGGGAATGAAAAGCGTGACAATAGTGATAAGGATGGTGGTCTTATGACAATCAAAACCACCAAGTTTAAATAGGCATGTGCACGATGGCACCAAGGAGTCTTTCTACTGCGACGTTGCTGGGAAAGATTTTCATGCATGCCCACAATTTGACAAGATGTCAAGAGCAGCACATGTCCCTCCTTCATAACCACTGCTGATTTCCCCTTAAACAAGGCCCGCGACCCCAAACTTCTCCAGAGGAACTGAGCAGCAGACAGATCAGACTCTAATGTCCAGGTATGAATGTGTTTGGCTATTCCTGAAAAATATGACACTGCTCTCAGCATAAATAAAGCGTAGCGTAAGTATAGCTGAGGCTGATAGGAGTGCAAGTTTTGCAGGTATGTTGTCAGAAATCAACGTGTCAAACAAATTAAAACACTGACCTGGTGATTTCTAACCACATTGGATTGGAAACCTTATGGCAATCCTTTCAAGACAGACAATGCTCTCTGTCACCTGACAATTACTCTCATAAGTTTTTTCTCATGTCCAAAGCCGAGTTCATTCTGGTGCTTTTTGTATGATACCTTCTCAAAGGCCCTCAATAAACCTGTGATTCCCAGCACCTTGATCTCTATTTTGGTGTTACAGAAAAATTTACAAGATTCAATACAAAGGAGAGAAATATTATTGCTTTTGCTTCTCTTGTAGCCCGCAGGCGCACTCTACTTCATTGAAAAAATGTCTCCACCTTCTCAGTCTTGGCTTAAAGCTTAATGTCCTTCTTATATTTAGAGAAAATTAAGTATAATACTAGGGATTGCTCTGATAATTTTATGATAATTAAAATTGACTGCTTGCATTATGAGGTACACCACTCTGATAATGCAAACAGCCCCCTCCAGACAGCAAATCACATAAATAAAGCAGTCAAAACATTCAGATGAGACTATTTAATCACTTTTTTTAACTTACAGTAACACTATCCAGACTCATTGTGTAACTGAGTTTGAGGTCTTTGTAGTTCCAAATGCTTTTTTTTTTATCACAGAGACAAATGCCTGTTTAGATTTTCACTAAAGCACCCTTTTTAAGCCAACAGTCTGCTACTTGCTACAACAACTAAAAATGTATAATAGCAAATATTTAACTCTCCAGTGTGTATCTTATGGTTAATTAGAAGCACATTATGTCCTCAGCAGGTCAATGAGGAGAGAGTCTACAGTACAGTATGACACAAACACTGGAGATAAAGCCTCATGGCCAAATGAGCTTGTTTAATACTACTGAGATGCCAGACTAAGTCCATTATAATGTGCAGGATGAGGCTATCCATCTAATAGGATTAACCTCTGTAGGCTAAATTCATCAACATAATCCAGTGTTTTATCAACCTGTACAGTATTGGCAAGTGATACTCAGCTTGCGGCAAATTCTGGCCCTCAACAGGGTGTCAGGTGGCCCGTCAGCCATTTTCTAATGCATTATGAAAATAAATAGATTTACATTGAGAGTTTTTTGTACTTTTGATGGAAAAAATGTATTAGAGTCCATTTTTAAAAAGCCTTTAAATAAAGCTTTTTTTTAATTAAAAGAGAAGTGCCGAAAAAGGATCCCCAGTACTCCACTTCAAAGGTTAAATACTGGTGAAAGGCATCTTAATGCAGCACAAGAACACTAATATTACTCAAGGTTTCAAAGGGTTAACTGGCCCCTGACCTCTGTCAGCACAAGTGACCCCTATGCCTGGCATAGGTGATAAAAAAGGCTTGCTCAATATTATATTAGCAACTATATTTTACATAAAAACATTTTAATATATACACATAAAACTGATTTTTACTATGAATTTGTTATTTAAGTTAATTAAAATATTCTGTATGAGTTATTTAAGCCTTCCCAGAGAGTTGGAGCTCATAAACCCTTTGGACTTGGGAAATAGGCCTGATTTCTTTCAAAAACATGGGGAAAAGGCACTGAGTAACTTAAAAAGAAATGACCCAGAAAACAGTACAAGAAAATGACCTGAAAATGAGAACATAAAAACAAACAAAATAAACAGGAAAATAAAAAACCCAAAACAAAACAAACTTAGAATGATGACCTGAAAAAAGTGCTAAAAATATATGTATGTAAATCTGTACCATTGTTGTACTTATGAATCTGTTAAATAATTTAAAATAAATAAGTATGATAACTAGAAATACAGTTATAAACCAGACAGCTCAGATGGTAGAGAACCAGATTTATTAACTTGAAGTTTTAAACCAGAAGTAAAATTCGCTGGAAATGTTTCCCTAGCTATGTGTTTATAATTATATTATTTAATATTATATAAAATATTTTCTAAACCTGATTATTTCTTGCAATTTGATAAACATTTCTTAAAAGTTGCACATTGCCTTTCCCCCCCCTTGACTAGAAATCAAACCAGTTTGCTCAGGGTTCAAAGGTTTAAATACTTGTGAAAGGCGTTTAAAAGCAGCACAAGAAAAGTGATGTTGATCCAGGTTTCAAAGGGTTAAAACGCGAGTGTGTATGGTTATGTTATGTGAAAGTAAATATTATCAGTAATGAGGAAGGCAAACTGAACTCGGGTATATTTTTCTTCCGCTACTCCACTTCTCTAAACGCAGGGCTGCAATAAAGCGAGCAGGAACTGCGTGCGTTCGTGTGAACTTCCTCTTGACAGGCGCACTTGTCGAAGCGCATCCTCTGTTCCTTTAAAACCAGACAGCCCACGCCTCGAAAAGCGGCTTGTTCCGGCTTGCCCCTTTACATCTTTTTATCCTTGCTCTCAACATTAAAATAGTGCCCCGCGCCGCTCCTCCGACAATTACGCACAAGCATTTTGTTGAACCGTCGGAGGGTGAACGGAACCTCGTCTCGGGGTAGGAGCATGCAGGATGCGTGTATCGGTGCAGCAGCTGTCCGCCTGTGCAGCTCGGCGGTGACTCTGAGGCGCAGTTCAGGCACCATCACCGGCGGAGCGATACCACCATCTCCTCTCAGCCCCGGTTTGTCAAACCAAGAGTGTGTGGTTCACTGTACCTGAGCGAACGTGTCCGTCATGTACTATCGAAAAGGGGGGCAGAAGATCAAAACTGGACCAAGGGACCTGTGTCTTACGCTCTGAAATGCAGAACCAAATCACCCTCGCTTCAAGATTTGTCTGCCTGGGCTGGCTGCTGCGGTTGTTTTGCAACTGATGAAGATTTTTTTTATTATTAGTATCATTTTGATGCGCTTCTGTGGATGTCTATGAACATGTTTATTCTGGTGCTCCTGTGTAGTGCGTGAGGTAAGTGACTTATCCAGAGGTGCGCGCTACTTTCTCCTGCTCCCCAAATCGAGATTTTGTTTGATGTGTGCAAAGCCTTTGACATTACGTGCTCATATCTTTTTGTTTTTGTTTTTCACAGCTGTAAATGACAGACCGTTTAGCAGCTACAGATTTCATAAATTGTGCCATTAAACAACCAGCTCATCATCCATTGCTGCTGCAACTGGTGCTGCTGGAATATTATAAGAAGGCTGCTTGTGTGGGCCAGATACGAATGCACATGCAGGGTTTTCTAGAAAGAGTTGCAGTTATTGCATGGTGTAAAGCCACATGAAACTGTAGATATAATGACTAATGATGTTACCCTCCCAAGCGTGAGGATAGGTGCATCACTGTGGAGGAAAGTCACTTTTGCACTCAGATTGGCTCCTGAGCAGCTGTTTCCAAGTTCAGGTGTGCACATTATTCACTGTAGCCTTCAGTCTGAAATGCAGTACTGACATCTTAAAGTTTAAGTGTACAGCAGCCTGTCATGTTGAGGTTACTCTATAACCTGCTGATTTGCAACTGCAAGCAACCTGATAGTCTAACAATATTACCCGAGGCTGCAAAGAAACTGAGATTGCATAACTCTTGGTTGCTCCTGTTACTGCAGACACATCTCCCAGCGTAATAAAGTAGGCCTATATTTTATGTGCTGTATGGTTGCCCTTTCTACCATACATACACTACCCCCACACACTGTGATGACAGACCTCATGAATAGTTAATCACACAGACCCACATACCCCCACTGAACACTCAAAAACAAGACATGAAACAACTGTAGTAACCCTGCAATGAATTATGGAGCGAAACATTTCAAATATCACAGGAGCTGTTCTGGAACCATTAGAGCTGCAATATGAAAACAAATCAAAATGATGTGTATGATAATGCCATAAATAGAATATTTTAAAGCAGCTAAAAGTGCATTTTGTAACTTATACTTCCCAGAGTACTTTACACTTGAGTCTGTGTGCCTGTTGAGTTTTTGAAGAGATTAACAAGCATCATTGAGGTTAAAATGTAACTTTCTCTTCATCGTTTACCTGCTTGCTGTGGTTTCAAGTATTGCTTTCACTTAAGTTGAGAGGTTTTGCCTCCTGAACCACTGAAACAGAAAGTTTAGAGTTCTTGTGCATGTATGCACAATCTAATTTGTTGTTGACAGAAATGGATTTTCAGACAAATAGTTTCACTCAGGCTGAATTGATATTCTTTTTAGCTTGCCTGTCTGTACTGGAAATAGAATTTTTCAGTGTTTTTTTTCAGCATTGTGGTGGGTGTGAAGTTTCAGTGGTGTTGTGCTTTACCCAAGTATTTCCCAGAAGGCTCTGCAGATGACTTTATGTTAAAATTCTGGTTGTAGCTCATGTTGTAGGGGCGCCTTCAAGACATATTTAGGGGGATTTAATTGAAGTTTAAAGGTCACATTTACAAAAGTGATGAACAGTGAGTCATGAGTGTTATTTAATTTTTTTTTAAATACCAAAAAGGGTACTTAAAATTGCGTGGGTGATCATACTTCTCAAAATAAGTGAAGTGGAGAGGTGATTACAGTATTGAATCATAGAATGAGGCCTTTGTTTTGTGCTGATTAGTGATAGTTACTCAGTTGTTGGGGATTTTTTTTGTGTGTGAATTGTCTTAATTTAGTAAATCTGTGCCTTACATCACACACTCTCACATGCTTACACACACACACACACCCACACACAGACACACACACACACACACACTAATTGGAATGTTCTAATTCAGGGGTCATGGTGACAGCGAGAAGGGGTTCTCATATTACTTAAGATCACTTTCCGTCAGGTCCAACTTAAGCTCTGTGTATGTCCATACCCATGCATCTATTTTGTTTGTGTGTATGTGTGCATAGAAAAGTTTTTGGCAGATGTGAGCATGACTTTTATCCATCAGATGACGCAGGGCTGCCTTAACCACCCTGACAGCTCATCCCTTATTGTTGCTGTTTGTGGATCCATAAACCGAACATACTTGTAGATTTTTTTCCCCTTGTACTTGTACTTAATCTTCTCGCCTTTATTTGGCACTTTATAGTCAGAGTTTGGCTTTTTTGTTCTTTATGTGGCAGTTGATAGTCAACATTTATCTTGTACTCATACTTTGTTTTCTTGCTTTTATTTGGTAGCTGATAGATGAGATTTTCTTGTACTTGAACTTTATTTTTTACTTTATTTGGTAGTTGACAGTTCATTTTCTAGCCTTGATTTTGTAAATGATAGTTGGGATTTTTCTTGTACTTGTACTTTGTTTTTTCCTGCTTTATTTGCCAGTTTGTTGACTAGATTTTTCTTAAACTTGTCTTTAGTTCTCTTGCCTTTATTTGGTAGTTGATATTATTCTTGCATGTACTTGATCTTGCCGAGGGCACTGAATGTGAGAGGTCTGGCACTGATTATTCTTGCACTTATACTTTATTTGGAAGCTGATCGTCAATATTTATCTTGTACTTCATTTTCTTACCTTTATTTGATTGTTGACAAACGAGACGTTTCTTGCATGCTATTATCTTGGATTTTTTTTTCATAGTTGACAGTCTTGATTTTTGTTGTACTAGCACTTTATTGCCTTTATTTGTTAGTTGACAGTCGAGAGCTAAAGCTGTCAGAGCTAAAACATGATGTCAGTCAAACACATGTAACCATCATTTATTAAGCTTAAAATTGGCTTTAAATGCAAATGCTCTTCTTCCATATAACACAACCGTATTTATACACATATTGATGTAGCTCGGCTGTCCCTTATGTGTTTCTCGACAGATCCTGAGGTTCAATAGAGGTAACTGTGCCAGCTCACTCCACTGGGCCTACTGAAATACTCAAGCTGGAGTTGCAAGTTAAATTTCATTGGCACAGCACAATCAGAAACTAATGAAACACACACACGTGTAGGATGAAATGACCTTATAACAGCCACATCCAGCCATAATTAACACACGTCTAACCTTATCGCAAACTCCAACCATAAGCTAACCCTGCATGAGTGTGTGTACTGCTTGGATGAGCCTTTCAGTGGTTGACTGCTGTATTTTGCTTACTTCTGCTCTCCCTTTTCAGTTGCGTTGTTGTTTTCAGAGTCCCTGTTTCTATGGGAAACAGCCATGACAAGCTAACAACATGCTCCTGAAAGCTGTGCTATTGTGCACAATAGCAAGATGTTTCCTCCTTGGCATGATATTTTGCAGGCGCTGTGGTGATCTCAGCCCATGGAAGTGCCAGTCTACCTGATTTATTTCTATCCGACCTTTCACTAGCAATGTGAGAACATCAACCTTTACCCCGAAGTTAACCTTAACCCAGCAGGAAGTCTCATCAAGAGACCAAACTAAACCAAAGTCCAAATCTAATAAAAGTGAGATGGGGCCAAAACATCGTCCTGTCATGGAAATGTACCTCGATGTTCTGAAAAACACTCTTTCAAAACAATCTTTCCTTCTTTATGAGACATGCCAAAGGAAACTCCAGATGCCCTCCCCCACACGGAGGGGGCCAAGTGAGGACTCACTGTCCTGAGCCAGATGATAGCTCGCCAACTGTTGGCTGTAAAGACACAATGTACTTCTCATCCTCCGCTCAGCAGAGTGGGTGGCTCTACAGGCCACTACAGCAAATCACTGCTTAGATCTACGAAGCCTTCTTTCAGCACTTTCAGTGATAGTTTGCTCTTCAAAGTGGACACTGAATGTGCTGCATCTTTCTTGATGTTTGGGCCTGTTTAAATGGCACATTCTCTTGTTTTCTGCACTGTAGTGGGTGAATTGCAGGCACGAACAAGCCTGAAAGAATAACGCTCATAGGTCAATTTCCTTATTTTAAAATAAACAGTGAGCAGTGGTGGAAGAAGTGTTCAGATCCCTTTCTTAAGTAAAAGTACTAATATAGCACAGTGAAAATACTCTGTTACAAGTAAAAGTCATGCATTGTTATTTAAAGTCATAAATGTTATTTAAGTAAAAGTAAGACAGTATTATCAGGAAAATTTACTTAAAGTACTAAAAGTAAAAGTAACCACTGCAGAAAAATCTAAACATCATAAAGAAAACACCCCCAAACTAAAAATTATTAAAAAAGAAAAAAACAACCCAAAAACTTCCCACCCACACACACACACACACACACACACACACACACACACACACACACGTATTTAAAAAACAACTAAAGGTGTCAGACAAATGTAGTGACATAAAAAATACGATATTTCCCTCTGAAGTGTAGTAGAGAAAAAGTGTAAACTAGCATGAAAAGAAAATACTCACAGAAAGTACATGTACCTCAAATTCACATTGAAGTACAGTACTTGTGTAAATGTACTTAATTTACATTCCATCTCTGCCAGTGAAGGAGAGAAGCCTGATGAGGAAGTGGAGGTCTCCTGTGACAATACATCAACACGCCCACTCCTCCCTGTCACAAGACTTATTCATGACTGTGGGGGCCTTTGTGAACGTGTGTGTGTGTGTGTGTGTGTGTGTGTGTGTAAGTAAGTCTTGTGTGCATCATTGTATTTTGGACTCTCCATGTATTGTTGGGTGCTCATGCACATTATGAGTGTAACTGTGGTGTGACAGTGCCCACACTTGTATGCAGCCATGATGTGCGCAGGATTTTTTGCACAGAGACACACAGCGGGGTAGAGCGCGAGCTAAGGCCAGACCTCTTGCATTCTGCTAGGGAAGGACTCTGTAAAAAACAGGATGTAGCAGTTGCTCAGAGCAGGAACAGGTGGCTGTCAACGTGACGGTCAACACTTGCCCCCAGAGTTTGCACCACTCCCTAATCTGCGCACAAGCGGGAAAAGAGATTTTGTATCCAGGCTCACGCGCCTGGATAAATCTCCCCACCCCGCCGACCTCCCCCTAAACCCGTTTCACCACATGAGCGTCGCCTCACTCTTCCCGAGACGGTGGTTTAGCAGTTTGTGGGATAGATAGCCGTAATCAGTGTTATATTTGAGTCCGGCGCGGAAGGAAATATGACGCGCGACGCCAGAGCGGAGCTGTCCACGCGGACAAGGAGCAAACGCGCGCCGTGGGCAGTTTGGAAGGTGCGTATAACTGGCATTATAACTGAAAGGTCGCAGTATATTATGATACGAAATGCAACAAAAAAAGCATTTTGTGGGGAAGCTCTCGGATTATTTGTTGTAAAATGTGGCCTGCAGCGCGTGCATAATGTGGACAGTTCCTTCTTTTCCATTCCACTGCTGCTAGCGTGTTCATATTGTAAAAGGATTTGATGTATCTATTTTTTGCATGCTATTTTTCCAGACATGTTTAATATGGGACACGGGCATGCTGTAGTTTTAATAGACACATAAATATATATATAAATACAAAATTTCTTCATGCACATTTAGTAGACAATTAGCTGTACTGGCTCTCAGGACCACAAGCTGGTTGCAGCATGTTTTCAAAACTTGTATAGCCAGTTAACTAAGCTGCTCTGTCCTCTCAAATCTCATTCCTTCTCTTGTTGCACTGTTTATTTTTTGTTTTTTTGTGTGTGTGTGTGCGTGTGTGTCTTTTACTGTATCTCTAAATCCATTTGGACACATTTTTTTTGCTCATTTTATTATGGCATCTGTTCTGTGAGGGCACCAGCTGTTATTTTGGTGAGCAGTTTGAACAGATGCAACAGACTCTAAAAGCAACAGGTGCTGCTGGATGTCTGCACGCTTTGTCTAAAACACTTTGAATAATGGAGTCAGAAGGATGGTACTTTTTATGTTTGTGTATTTTGTATATACGATTTTGCTTTTGGTTAATGGAATGATACATCTAATAGCATACAGGAAATTGTAGAAAGTTATATACCACGTTATACTGCACACTGTTAGGTAAGAACTTTTTTCTGGTATGCAGTGTTTTCAAAAAATGCACAAAGTGGAATTTTTAAGAAGAATAACTAAAATTCTGAAATTCCCAACCAAAGTAAAGCATAAAGGGAGCTGATTTAGGTCTGATGACTTTAACTTCTCCCACATATCTGTCTGCTCATCAGCTCTGTCAGTTGCTGGCTCCATTTTTGTTGTACCCACATTTACTTTTTTTTATCACTTTACTAGACTACAGCATACAATCCTGTCCCAGATGATCTGTTATTTTTAAGTGAATAGAATTTATGTGGCTTTAAGAAACAATACTAAAACATAACAGTGCTGATATGCCTATCAAAATGTGCAGGTTATTTGCTCTGCAGTGGAGGTTTTGTTCAGAAGAATGAATCTCCCCTGCGTCTTCATGAAAATGCTGATGTGTCTCTTGACTAAATCGAATATGCCATAAAATTACGATTTGAAATACAAATAGACTGTTTTTAAGAGCACTAATTTCACAAGGATCCGACTATTTCTGGGTTGAAACATGCAAAAGTTTTTTTTATTACCTTACTTTTTCTCATTGGGGGAGTTTACAAAATTGCTTAATAAATAATATGATTTAAAATGCTGCATTACTTTTTTCAGAACATCGAAAGTTCAATTAAAGTAAAATTGCTGCCTGCTGAAAAACCCTGAAAATGCTATCCTGTAGTAACTAGAGTAATTGTTAATTCATCTGTAAGTATAGGATTTTGGGTGGGATGCAGGGAACATGTCATACTCAATATTTAGGATATATATGCATTTGTCACCCACTCCCCCATAGTAAAAATATGAAGTAGCAGAGAATTTAAGCCATACATTGGTGCATAAAACCCCCAAATACCCCATTTCATAAGTGTCTTCCACAATGTAGAAACGACTCACACCCTTGCCCATATGGGGCTTTTGATGCCTCCCCAAATAATCTCCAATTAAGCAGTGTTTTATGTCTTTATTTCACTGTGCCTCGGTCAGCACTGTGTACAGCAAATTGTGCTCTGAATGAGAATCAGTTGTAAAAGATGTTTGGGAACATTCAACATAAACCAACACTTTGGCCTGCAAACTTTCCCAGAAACCGGCCGCTGCTGTGATTCAGCTTTATCTGTCCCAAACTGCGGATCCTGTTTGTGTTTATCATGATTCAGTATTGTAATGATTCAGCATGAGCTCAGTCTTTATCAGAAGAGAAGTGGAAGCCAAGATGATTCTGCAAGACTGATCTTGCTCTTAAATTAGTACTCAGTACTAAGTTTTGGACCTTTATTTTTGAGGCAGTTGCCTTCAGGATGTAATTTGATTTTAGGAATATGGCGTTGTTAAATGAATGTAGTTTTTCTACCTACTTTTGTTGTCATTGTGATCTTGATGTAATAAATAATCCATGTTTGTAATGACATGAGTGAAATAAAGACCTGGACTCTCCGTACAAATTATGTTTCACAGCAAGGTCTTTTAATGCTGTGTCGAGACTTGGCAACTACCTCTTTAAGGAGAGAAGGAGAGAGCACTTTTACAGCCCACATTAAATTAAATAAATTTATGACTTTTGTAGCGTGAGAGGCTGAAGATTGCCTGTGTACTTAGCTAAATGCTTATTGCACTTACAGAGCTCGGAGAATAATGATATTTATGCTGCTCCTTTATTTGTTGAACACCACGTCATTGTCTGTTGGATTTTACAACTTTCTCTCTGTAAATATCTGTATAGATTATATGTATTTTCTTATGGAGTCACATTTGTATAACTGATAATGCACCATAGCAAAAGCTGACTTTAAGTAGTAGTTTGTAGTTTGATAAGACAAATCTTTTAGGGCAAGCAGCTGAATATGCAACCATGTGCTCATGCATATAGTGAACTTTAATGAGCTCTGTAATAAAACTTTTACAATATAAGTTGCAATTGGAGATCTACGTTATTGCAAATCCCAGTGTGTAATGCTTTTCTTGTGAAGTTCTGTTATTTGTAATGTCATGCACACTCACTGTGATGATTCTTTATATGCTGAGTCATGCCATGTGGTGGATTATCTGAAGTGCTTAATTTGTGGCGGTTTGTGCTGAAACAATTAGTCTATTAATGAAGTAGTAAACTGACAGAATATTAATTGGCTTTCATAATGGATTAAACATTTTCATTATTTCTTGTTTATAGATCAGGGCCGTAGCCATGCAGGCCGCATTAAGGGGGACCGAATCTGCTGGGGGGATGTCATTTCCTTTTATATTCTATTAACAGGAGCCAGTACAGCTGGACAGTATACTATACAAATATGCAATAATTGAAAGCCACTACTGTCTAGATAAATTACACACACTGCATGACAAGTGACTGATACTTTAATAATCATATTACATTACTTTTAAATACATTTGAAAGTGAATGTACATCTCTACCTACCCACAGCAATCACAATGGCTTCTGCTGGGGTACGGCAACACCATTTGGACAAACCACACGCAGAACTGAAATATACCGTAATATTATAGCTGGTAGTATTAATGATGGCAATTTGTCATTTTTATTTATCTTTTTATTACATTTTCTAATATTATTGTGGGGGGGTGGTGTGTGGTGGTCTGTCCCAACATGGCAATTTGTTTATTTTATTAATATAACTGGGGTGACATTTTGTGCATATTTGTCTCTATATTTTTCATTGTATGATGTAATTATAGCCCTGCCATAGAAACAAAAGATATAAAAATCATTGGTTGCAGCACTAGTTGAGGCATTACGTTTTCAGATGTCCATCCATTCATCTGTCCAACCATCCCATTCTCGTGACAAGGATGAATGGATTAGATTTTAATAGTCAAAGATCAAAGTCATTGTGACCTTGCGTACATCTCAATTCGTGAACACGATATCTCAAGAACAACTTGAGGGCAGTTTTTTCAAATTTGGCACAAACATCTACTTGGACTCAAAGATGAACTGATTACATTTTGATGGTCATGAATAGAAACTGTAACTGCAGCTTGATGGCTTTGCAGGGGCATACAACCACAAGGCAGTAATTCTAGTTACAGTATTGCGTCAACATTTGTCTTTACAAAATTACTTCTACATAACATTGTGTCCACTTCTTCACAGTCATCGTCGGCACTGGCGAGCAGGAGCTGTGTTCTGGGCTCATTGACATGCATTCCCCCTGAGCTCAGCGGCGCCTCCCTCGGTGGCGTGGTGGCAGGATGCCAGTGCAGGCGGCCCAGTGGACAGAGTTCCTGTCCTGTCCCATCTGCTACAATGAGTTTGACAGCAGCGGCCACCAGCCCATCAGCCTGGGCTGCTCCCACACGGTGTGTAAGACCTGCCTACACAAACTGCACCGCAAGGCCTGCCCCTTCGATCAGACGCCGATTAGCACTGATATCGACCTGCTGCCCGTCAACTGTGCCCTGCTGCAGCTGGTCGGAGCTCAGGTGAGTCAGGGAGAAAGACAGCTAGTTTGCATTAAAACTTTATGTGTCTCTGTGTTTTGCGTGTGCTCACAATGTGTGTCTTTTAGGTTCCAGATGTGCAGCCGGTGAGCCTGAACTCTGCAGCAGAAGTTGAGAACTATGAGGTGTGCAGAGTGTGTGTGGAAGAGCTGGCTCTCTACCTAAAGCCTATTAGCGGAGCAAAAGGTTTGTGCAGTGATGCATCTCTGTTTTTGATGGTAGAGTTTCAGATCTTTGGACATCTGTGAAAGAGAATGAAGCTCTTCATACTAAATGTGCGTGGGCCGCAGTTGAGCTGAATGTGCAATTTGGCATTAATGCTTTTCACACTTCTCATGACGCCTGAAAGCTGCTGTACTGATGGAAAATTCAGCTCTTTGCGTAACCAGACAAGAAAGATTAACCCGACTGGAACAGACCAGTAGTTTCCGGTTGTTTGTTCAGCCAATCTGGGTGACGATGCTTTGGTAGAATTCGTCATTTTTGATAAACTTGGTCATTTCGACAATTCACACTTCATCATGTCTGGTTCCACAAGAAGCAGGAAGCATTGGTGGGAGATTAGATGAACCTTTAAGGCTCATAGCTTCCATGATGAGGCCCTTACACCCACATAAATAGCTGCTTATAACAGACTTTAACAGAATTGAATTGAGACAGAATCAATCAAATGAAAAAGTGGAAGTAAATGTTTCAGTTACAATAAAGTTCCACACTGTTTTACTACTTTTGCAGGTGTGGCGACTCTGAGTCCGAGCGTGCTCAGCCGGCCCATGCAGAGGAAGCTGGTGACCCTGGTCAACTGCCAGCTGGTGGAGGAGGAGGGCCGTGTTCGGGCAGTGCGGGCAGGCCGCTCACTGGGGGAACGAACTGTAACCGAGCTCATCCTGCAGCATCAGAACCCCCAGCAGCTCTCTGCCAACCTCTGGGCAGCAGTGAGGGCGCGGGGCTGCCAGTTCCTGGGACCTGGTGGGTGTGAATGACATACAGTGCACATATATGAATAAAAAAGCCAAGACTCAGACAGATAGATCTGTGACGCAAGGCAATATATGAATACAGAATGTATATTTAGGTAGATCTTAAAAATAAAAGTAAAAAGTCATGCGACCAACATACATAGTACCCAACATAGTGAATGTGTGGTTATTTTCACGTGCAAAAACCACATGGTTATGGTACGAAAAAGATAATGTTTTGTCTTAAAATATCAGTTTTAATGGCACAATTGCTGCTAGAAATGTCGCTGATGTCACAATTACTGCTAAAAATGTCGTCAACACCCCCCTCCCCAAAAAACACTTGCTTTTGATGGCACAGATGCTATGGAAATGCTGCCGCTGTCTCGCTAAAATATGCCCGCTTTCGGTGGCACAGTTACTTCTACAGATGCCACCGATGTCTTGCTAGAAAACACTGCTTTTAGTGGGATAATCATGAATGGAAAAGCTGCAGATGTCATACTGAAAACTCCCATTTTTGGTGGCAGATTTAAAGCTAGAAATCCCGCCAATATCTTGCTAAAAAAATGTCCACTTTTGCTGGCACAGTTGCTCCTGGAAATGCTACCAAAGTCTTCTAAAAACACACTTGCTTTTGTGGCACAATTGCGGCTGTAAACGCAGTGATGACCCACTTAAAAAACGACTGGTTTTGTTTTGACTCATTGTGTCCAGAAGTTGCCTTTTGAATTGTCTGTTTCGTCTGCCTCATCAAACTGCCTGCTGGTGAATGTACCGGGTGTCCTGTGATGATTACTCATAGGGCAGATTCTGACTGGGATACTGTTTCTCATCATGATAACAGAATGAGTTCATTTGAAAGTCTGAGGACACCTGCTTCTAATAACCTCTATGTGTTAGAAATAGATTTGTTTGTTTGGTTTGTTTATTAAAATATGTGTTCTTCCTTCCTCCCATCACCCCGACGTCTTGCCCTCCTCCACTGTTTCCCTACGCTGCCTCTATCTCGTCATCATCAGCTATGCAAGAAGATGCTCTGAAGTTAGTTTTACTGGCTCTGGAGGACGGCTCAGCTTTGTCCAGGAAGGTGTTGGTTTTGTTTGTTGTCCAGAAGCTTGAGGCTCGGTTCCCCCAGGCTTCCAAAACCAGCATAGGCCACGTGGTGCAGCTTCTCTACAGGGCCTCCTGCTTCAAGGTACAGGCAACATCAATGAGCGTGCACACTCATCCAACACACAAATATGTGCTCATTCAAGGACATTTGGGCACTATTAAGCTTTTTTTTAAAACAAGAAGCTATCCACAGCTCTTTGAATGTACATCAAACTGAACAAATGAACCTCAATTTGCTGCTGTCCCAAGAACCCAAGCCATAATGAATGACCTGATTAAAAGAGGGGTGTTTAAATAGATCCTCATTTACCACCACATATTTCTTTACTGCAGAGAAGGTGTTACAAAGAATAATTTCCTATGAGAGCTACAGCTGCTATTCTCTCTGAAACTTATTTTTGTCAGTTTGATTTATCCGCTGAATTAAGTCTGTCAAATCAAGGTAAACAGAATCAGTGATATTCTAAAAAAAAGTGCCTGAATGAGCTTTGAAAACCCCTTTTCAGCTGTTGATTGAGCTCCAACTAAATATCACCCACTGTGACATTATCCCCTTTGAAATCTGGTTAAATTGTCTTGATTTCTTGAAAAAACATTGGAAGAACTTACAAGATATGAGCTACAGCAAGTTATCTTAAATTTAGAAAAAAGGGGAAAAAAACAAAAACAAAAAGGGTGACAAACAGACAAAATAATGATCAAAAAAATCGATAAAATAGTTCATAATAATTAGTTTTCTTTTATTTTTTTCTAATGATTCTCTCTCTCTTTCTCTTTCTCTATATCTTTTGAAACTAATTTTCAGGTCTTTTTCTTTTCCTAATTTCTAAAACTAATTTCATTTGCAGGTTCCCTCTTGTAAATTTGCTCAGTAAGTTTGTAGTCATGTTTTCAAAAGAAATCAGACCAATTTCCTTAGGTTTCAAAGGTTTAAATACATTCGAAAGACCTGCAGTGCTATTTATTAATCTAGATTGTTTTGATGTGAGTTGCCAAGTGTTGAAAATATCGGCCGTAGAAATGTCTGCCCAATATAATGGAACTAAATGGCACTCAGTTCGTGGTGGTCAAAGTGCTAGAAAATACATTTAAAAACTCAACAGAAAAGTATCTTTACAGATATCCTGACCCAGTTACTCAAGATAATACACAACCTTGTTGTGAGCAGTTTCATGCAGGAACTATTTTCTTTTTTGCCAAACTACACCTGCCAACGTGCATCTCCAACACTCAGAAACTCACACCAGAAAAATGTAGTTTGATAAACAGCACTATGGGTAAGACAAAAAAATATAATATATAATAATATATCCTTTACTTTTAAAGCATTATCAATCTCTAAATGGGTCGTCCATATTACTAATACCTTTTATTGCATAATAGTCATATATGTAATAGAGATATGGAGTCTGTGTATATATTTTCTGTGCATGAGTGTATTTTTATGTCCTACCAGCAGTTTCTATCATATCTGATGACAGACATTGCTGGTAGGGCAGAAATGCCAGCTATCTGCTCCTGATGTAACAGCAGTCTAAATTTGCCCTTGTTGCCCCGCCTCACAGGACAGAGACAGACAGCGCAGAGACAGATAGCAAGTGCAGGAACAGAGAGAAAACAGACACATAATGGACAGCAGCAAAAGTAAATTCCAATGAAATCTGATTCTTTTCATTTGTAGTTTTGACCGTTGAGCTCGGCAGATTTGTAAGTGATACAGTAGCTGGTTGTGTGTGTTGGTGTCTTGTGATGATTACTCATAGGGCAGATTCTGAGAAGGTGGGAATCCCTTTGTCTGATCTGAATTTGGGTTTATTAGTCTGAAGACGCCACATACTGACAAACTGACCGGTTTCTAAATACAGTACATTTATTTTGTGTTTCCTTTATCCAGTGTCACTGGAAATGTTGTAATGTAATAAGCACTGAAGGCAAAACACAAACAAGATATTTATTTAGTTATTTTTATTTTTTTAAACTCAGTTTTAGTAAGGTTCCAGAGTGGATATAGTGTTGGTGTGTTTATTGTTAGAAGAAAAAGTGTTTAATAAGGTATAACAAACAAATTTGACCAAATTGACAAAAGACTAAAACTAAAGACATTTACTGTGTTTTTTAAATTTTTGTTAGTTTCGTAAGTACATTTTGTTTCATTTATTTATATTATTTTCTTATATTTTTTTATTTATTTAAGTTATGTAATTTTTTCATAACCAGTTGTAATGTTTAGTTTAGTCTTAGTTAACTGTAATAATAATAATAATAATAATAATAATAACTTTTTTTATATAGCACCTTTAAAAACAGAGTTTACAAAGTGCAGAAATTGGATACAAAGACAGTGATACAATAACGCAGAACCGAACAGTCCAATTGAACACAAGCGAGAAGAAACTAGGGTGGAGTTTAGAAAAAATATAGGCAGAGGAAACATAATGCAAGATGCAGGATGCATAATGTCAATATGGAATAATACAAATAGATAGACCAGAAAGCAACAAATCCACAAATAACAGGAAATAAAAGAAATAAAACATGAATTAAGAAGGTGAAATAGATAAAAATAAGTAAAATAAATAAAAAGACGACATCACATAGAAGCAAGTCTATCAAAATGGGTTTTAAGAAGTGATTTAAAAGAAGTTGCTGATTCTGCCAGCTTTATAATAATAATGGTGATGTTCCATTTTAGGGTGAAGTGAAAAATTATCATTCTTTAATTTATTCTGTATTAAGGACAAAAGTCTTACAAAAGATAATAAATCATCCGTATCCTCCTTCCCTTATTTCTCGCTTCTCACTTTCCTTTCTCTCGATATCTCCGATACTCTCTCTCTTTCCCTCCATCGCCTGTCAGGTGACTAAGCGTGATGAAGACTCCTCACTGATGCAGCTGAAAGAAGAGTTTCGGACGTACGAGGCTCTCCGGAGAGAACACGATGCTCAGATCGTCCACATCGCCATGGAGGCGGGCCTACGAATTTCACCTGAACAGTGGTCTTCCCTGCTGTACGGAGACCTCGTGCACAAGTCACATATGCAGTCCATTATTGACAAGGTGCCCATGTGATTCAAATCATTATTAGTAACAGGTTTTTATTCCAATTGCCATATATTAACAAGTCTGCAGAGAAAAGTAGCACAGGATAAATACATTAATTAATTCTTGATTTTATTTAATGTCTCCTCTTGTATCCTCTGCTCCAGCTGCAGTCTCCCGAGTCGTTTGCAAAGAGCGTTCAGGAGCTGACCATCGTTCTGCAGAGGACAGGAGACCCTGCCAACCTCACAAGCCTTAGACCACACCTAGAGTTACTTGCCAACATTGACCACAACCCAGGTTTGCTTAACAGTACTCATCTGAGTGAATGCTAATGAGGCTGAATGATTCACGCTTGTCAGAATAGAGAGCTTGTGCTGTTCTGCAAAGATTAATGAGAATCAAAAGAGAAGAAATTAGGCGCACTGTGGAGCTCGCATTTCAAAACGCAATTAACAGGCACAACAGAGGAGATTAAAATTATTGGTTCATTTCAATTATGTCAAGCACATGCTAAGTTCTGAGCTTTGCTACCAGAGTGAAGTATCTCTTTTAAACAGACCGTGTTGTTGATCTGTGTGCAGATGCCCCGGCACCGTCATGGGAGGAGCTGGAAAGTGTGATGCTGGCTGTGAAATTGGTGGTTCATGGACTGGTGGAGTTCATACAGAACTTCAGCAAGAAGAGCCACGATGCCCCGCAGGTACACAGTAATATAATTAAAAATAACAGAGTGATGCAAGAAATTAAATTGTCTGAAGGAAATGTAAGAGATCAAAAACAGTGGAAAGATGCATACTAAAAAATAGATCAAGTCCAGGCGGATTATTGCACGAATAATAAGAATTATTATATATATATATATGAGTACATTCTAAATAAATTAATACTTGTACAATATCTAAATAGCAGTATGTTATAAGTACTAAATTTGGTCATAATCCCCAACAGGAAAATGTATGATGAAAGATATGATGCTTGTGTTTTTAACTCTTTTACCCTTTTTTACTTAAGTTCCCTTTTGATAAAATATGTTTGTTTTTTTTATTCCGTTACATTGGGTTACTCACTTCTTGCTACTTTTACAGACACATTTAGCTTTAAACTCTTTTTATATTCAGCTGAGCTCACACACGACAGTGATTGTCTGGTGCGTAAAAATAAGATCGCCTACTAATCAATCATAGCACCGCAGATGGAACGGAGGTTTATGTTTTGGACAATAAATGCATGCACGCACACACGATGCAAGCTGTGTCCAAGCCTCTCTTTTTTTCTTATTGTTTGGTTTTAAGAGATTAAACAGTGCCTAACAGCCAATATTTGTCTTTGTCTGATTCTGGTTATGACAAATACCATGCACTTCTCATTTGTTTTTACTTGTTGAGGGCCTGTTTGAATGTCATAGATTGATATAATACACTTCATCTAATGAAGTTACTCGATACTTAAGTAGTCAAGTACTCAAATGGTTATGTTTATGAGTACATTTACTTCTACTTGAGTCAATACAGTTGTAAAGTAACAATGCTTTTACTTGAGTATTTTTTTATTTACCTCACCCACAACTGCCTGTTTGTGGGCTTTCACTTGTGACATCATTTATTTTGTCTGGCACAGCGTAATGTTTGATATACATTGTTAAATTGTCATCATCATCTATTGTAATGAGTGGAAGCAGTCTTCAAATAAAAAAGGAATCACCATGGATTAAGTTTGTCAGAACACTGTATAAACATTAACTTACACCTTGACATGAACTTCTGATCATCATTAAGGGTCACCCACGTTTTATTATAATTATCACAACTTACGGCTTCAGTCAAAGAATCATAAGTTAATATTTTATCAAAGACTCAGATGCATTAGAGTTGAGAGTTATTGTGTTTTGTATCTGTGCATTTTGAAGCCTCAGGCCAACAGCAAGTATAAGACCAGCATGTGCCGAGACCTCCGTCAGCAGGGAGGCTGTCCCCGAGGAACCAACTGTACATTTGCACACACACAGGATGAGCTGGAGAAGTGAGCGCACACTCACACACACTTGCTCAAGATAGAAAATAACTCCAATTTCTGTTTTATAACTGCAAGATGACACTCTATCACTCTATCTGTATATGACTAAGAGCCATAATTTTAACGAAATTGCATAAATATCTACATTACATGAGGATTTGTAGCTCATGATACAATCACTCTGCCCTGTAAAAACAAGCTTTTAGAGTTTGTCTCATCTGTTACTACACAGCCTCCCCCAAGCGCCCCTTCTTAAATGGATTTGATCTGTTTAATCATATATTGGTTTGCAAGAGATCCTCAGCGCAAATGTCCAATCACAACATGTTTATTAAGATGTTTTCCTGGAAGCAAAATATAACCTTGACTCATTGTACTGATTTTCCCCATCGTCCTTTCTCAGATTTCGACTGAGGAACAAGAAGAGCAGCAGCGTGGGGCGTGCGTTTCCATTAGCACCAGGGGTTATGGGTAAAACCTTCACTATGGAAGGTAACATCCACACAGATCTGTCTGCAGGAGTGGGGCAGGGGCTCAAAGGCTCAGGGGAGAACACGACCTCCCTGACGGAGGGAGTGCCCGGCCTGGCTCACCCCCAGCTGATCTCCAGAGGGGCTGACATGATGGAGGAAATGAAGAGAGCGGTGCCAAATGGATCCAGTGGGGCTAACGGGTCCAACGGGCTACCAACCAGAAATTCGTCAGGGTCAACTGAACAGTAAGATTATTCCTCCACCAGCCTGATATTACCTCCAGTTTAGCATTTCTGTTTATGTGGACCCAATACATACTTTTACACATAGTTGCTTGCATGAAAGTATTAAAAAAAACAACTTGCTTAATTGTTTACTTTTACTGTATTTGTATTCATATTTTATATTTTTATATACTGGGGCCCGAGCACCAAACAGTGCACAAACCCCCCCCCCACAAAACCCAACAGGAAGTCAGCCATTTTGAATTTTGTGCTCATTTTTAGCTATATCTAGACAAGTGCTTTTGCGAACTTGTCCTGCAGGATTAATCTGATCGACCTCAAATTTGATGTATCCAGTTTTAACCCCTTAGTGATGAAAAGTTATCAAAGGTCCGTGCAAAACTTTTATGGTTTTCCTGTGGTGCAGCGTAGAATTTTGATGTTTCGCCATAATACATGAAATTGTTGCAACTTTAGTGTACATTGTCCGATCTGCCTGAAACTTCATAGGTTTGATAAGAGTCCCACCCTGAACACATCTCTATGACAATATTCACTTGTTTTATTAGTGCAGCCTACTGGCAACAGGAAGTTACATGTTTTACATTTTGATACGCACCTCCTTGCTGGTTGAACACATTCAGCTCAAACTTGGTAAGAAAAGCCTTAAGACCTTGATGATGCCTTGTTGTGAAGATTATAGGTTTTCCTTGAATGCCGTAGGTAGTATGCATGCCAAACAGGAAGTTTCTCGCTGCACCACCTACTGGCAACAGGAAGTAAGCCTTGCCATACCATTATCTTTTAATTTTTAAATGAAATTTTCATGGTTTGGTCTACAAATAACCACAATCGCATGGAATTTATGTGCCCTCCAGTACCACCTAGTGGCTGCTGGAATTACTACATTGTGTGAAATATCTCACTCCAGGGTCCAAACTCTGCGTGCATTATCCAACGTTCACAGAAATGAACGACTGCTTTAGCTGGAGTCCCACCAGTACCGCCAACATATGTGGGGGTGCAAGGGCCCTTTTATCACTGCCTGCTGGTTTAATTCATCTTAAAGCCATATGGGTCGATTTCAATGACGTGCTGATATTATCCCTATTTTCTGTTATTCACATTAGAATTATTCTAATAAAATGCACATTTACAAGTAACTACATCTGTGAATTTGCTCACATTGGATATTTGCATTTGATTTTTACAGAGAAGTGATGTTGGGAAGGTCTGATCTTAGATATCTCCAAATCAACGGGCGGGGCATTCACGTGTTTATTCTCTCTCTTTATGTCATCTCTCTTTCTGTTAGGAAGCCCATCTCACCTCCCAGGACTCCAGTCAGCCACTCTTCAGCGTCGTCTCCCTTGACAACAGTCGGGAGAGGTGATGGTGGTGCTCCTATTCCCAAACATGGTCAGTTCGTACTGCGTGCACCACATCCTTCTCAGGCGTCAGAGCTGTACTTTCAGGAGCCCCACTCTGCATATGACACACCCCATTATCAACCAACCTGTGAGTCCATATTTCAATAAAGACTATACTAAAAAAGGGCTTTATTGTTGTCTTAGAAAAGTGCAAAAAGTTCTCCTCTTCTCTTTTTTTTTCTCTTCTCTTCCTCTTCCTCTCCAGCAGGTTCCTACTACCAATCTACTCTTCATCCTTCTCACAAACCCTGCATGGCTCGCTTCCTTCGATCCTCCAATGTCCCAGAATCCTCTCTACCACCCTCAATTGGCCCTCCGCCATCTTCCTACCCCAGTGACCCTCAAGCGCCACACCCACCTTCCTCCTCTTCTTCGGGGTACCCACCACATGCGCCAAGAGATCGCATGGGGCCTCCTGCCTTCCATCCCCACCAGCCTCAGTATGGGCCTCTGGCTCCGACTCATGGTGTCTACGCTCCTCTCTATGACAGCAGGAGAGTATGGCGGCCTCAGGTGAGCTGTCTTTTGATTATCACGTTTCCGTGTTACAGCTATTCTCCATTGTATACACACAAAAGATGAAACTATGCAGACAATTCTGAAAACTTGAAGCTTATGTATCAACAACAGGACTCCCTTTTGCTAAACTCTAAGCACAGTTTCAGTCTTTCTTTTTTTTTTAACTTTTTATCTATTAATGTTTTTACATTATAGGGACAATAAGTAGCAAAACAAAAAAATAAAGATTTGGATTTGAGTTCAGTGTTTAGTTTTGCAAGAGAGTTGTAGAGTTTTGACAAAATAGTTAACTCTTTTTAGTTTTGTGTTTAAGTTTAAAGAAACTTAACTTAAGTTTCTGGAAATATGTGTTTAAAGGATTGGGGGAAAACTGTGATGTTGTGTTTCTGAGTTAATCTGATCATCCTATAACTTCAACTGATTCTTATCATCAACAGCTGTACCACAGAGAGGACGCCAGGAGTAACTCACTGCCTCCAGAGGTGCTGCATTCCTCCGTCTACCAGCCTCCACTCAGGGAGAGATTCAACTCTCTAGACAGCAACTACTGCTCTGGAGCCGAGCACCGCGCAGGGCTACACAGGGTAGGCGAAATAATGCACAACTTATAGCATGGCCGGGGGAAATGCTCACCTCTGATTGGCTTGAAGGATTTATTTTTAGATGAACATGAACATACCTCTGATGTAACTGCTGCATCACTGGTTTAGTTTAACACATATATCTGTTAAAAATTGGGCTGCAGCTTCTCCCGCTTGTTTGAGTGACGTTATTCCAATGGTAATAGTATTGCAACCACAGCATCTATTTCGTAACATCTTAAAAACTCTATATTTTAATTATTCTGTACTCTGAGCCAATTGAAATATAAAGCTTGTCTCGACGTCATGAAACATCTCTTGTGTACTTTCCAGTAAATCCAGTGGACACATCTGTGTTAATCGATGTTGGTCTGTCTTACACCAAACAGATTTACAGCTGCATCCCTTTCGGCAACATTTCCTGTCCTTCGGTTTCTCTTTTTACTCCCACATATATCCTCTGACCTCTGCCTTCCCAGCCAGCCACAGAGCTGCAGTATGTAGCTTCAGCCTCCTCTGTAGTCCTCCCACTTCTCACCCAAATCTGTTTCTGCCTCCCCCACTCTCTTCTCTCACTCTCACATCATCATATAGTATTACCAGTATGACTGCTACCATACTACAGTTTATTTTACCGATAATGCTGTCTGGCCACCATACCTGTGATAGAGATTATTCATACAAACAAATGACAAATAAAGTAAAATAAGTCTTAAGAAAGAATAGTTTCTAGATCTTTCTAGATTATTATTTCTCAGTTGTGCAGGAGAAAACAAACATTTTATTATCACTATACAATGCAATAGTCCTGCCTTCCACCTGTGTGTACATTATATGTTGGGAAAGACGATGTTGCATTATACAGGAAGCTAATACGGAACACTAATAACTGTAAGAATATTCATTTTGAATTAACAACTCTCTAGAGCAGTTTTTCCTAGCCTTTTTCCTTAAGGGACCCCTTTTCTATCGCTGAGTAAACTAACAAACCCTGACTAAGTAATATTGCATATTATATATTCAGTGAATAACATAACAGTACAGAATAAGTGATAAACTGTACAATTAACCCAAATGCCTGACTGTAGAGAGTTTGTTTAAAATGAGTGAATATAATGAATTTTAAGCAGATTACTTCCTGTGAATATTGCATCAGAGGTGAGTTTTCCTGACATTTGTGGGAACATTTTGTAGCTTTGTCTGTTATGTATACATATTTTATTTTTTTAACAATCATACATACGTTTTAGGCATGTACATTTCAAATGCATTTAAGTTAGTTATAACTTATATAAATAAATAATAATCTAAACTTTAAAAACAACAATTTCATTCAGTTTTCTTTTTATTCGGAAATGAATGAAATGCTAAGGTATAGACCGACAGATTTCTTTTTCAAAAAATTTTCTTACACCCCTTGAAATCAAGAATGTTTTACGGCCCCTCATAATGCTTCTTCGAACTAGGGGTCTGGGGTCTAAATAAAAAGGGAACATTAGAAGTTTGCGTGTTTTTAACTAGAGATTTGATGTATTGCATTATATTGTACAGCTGTTTATGCATTTTATGTTCTGCAGTGTTCTCTCGACCTAAACCCAACATGAAATGCAATAAAAGCACCTAAAATTGGGGAAAGATGGAAGCAGACAAGACTCGATTTTACACCTAACTTAACTGAGAACCTAAAGTATTTTTTAAGTAATGTGTTTGCCAGCAGTCTGCTTTGGCTCCAAATGGCACTCGGTTTTCATTCATGGCCTCAGTCAAAAGTGTTTGCTACCTGATAGTTCTGGATTTGTGGTTTCAAGAATGTCGGTACAAGTCGATTCAGAATATTTGAAACAGTTTCAATACTCGTTTCCTGCAGTATCAATACACCGGCACGAGCTGCTCTTTCTTACTCTTATTGTCAATGAATACTACAGTCATGCTGCTGCTCTCTGCTACTAACCAAGAAAAGAAAAGTCACCATTTTCATGTTATGGCCTTATTATGTTTTTATTTTAGTCAAAATTTAAAACTCTATACCCTCAATTTTATTACAAAATACTATCAAATATCAATATTTAGAAATGTCAGCATTGTGACATTACATTGTGTTGATTAAGATTGTTAAATATATTATTATTATTTTAACACAAGTATCTGTATTCTTTACTCTTCCTCACTCTTTATGTATTGTCCAACGCTCCCTTGTCAGGATTACGGCCGTGTTCCTCTGGGCTATGAGGATCTGTTCAGAAGAAAGCAGGAGCAGTGGGCTCACCATCACCACCATCACAACGCCAACAGGCCCTCCCAGTCCTCCCCCATCTTCACCATCGATTTTGGAACTGAGGTAAAAAGCAAATAAGAGAGACAACATACTGTACACAAACACACAGAGCATTATTAAGACGTTTATAGGCATGAGCATGACAAATAAAATGCCACCATGACCAGTAGTGTCACCGCAGCCACTTGAAAGTGAGAGTTATCAATTGCTTGTGTATTTTACAATTTTTAAAATATGTAGGATTTAATTTCTATCCCAAAAGCTTGCGCTTCAACTGTGCCCAATGCTATTTAAGTGGGAGATAGTTGCTAAGCAACTGTGGAGGGAGATATTATAGCAATGCACAATCGTGGCATGTGTGCATGTGTGGGTGTGTGTGAGAGAGAGAGAGAGAGAGAAAGCGAGAGGAGAGACTTAAACAAGCAGTGACTCAGGCTTTCGGCTGAGTAAAGCTTTGTTTAACGGCACGTCAGATATGTTTTCGTTAAGACATGCAATGCAATGACTTTTAAGTGCTTGCCTACTGATCTGAATTTAATTTTGATGTCTCTGCATGACAAGCATGAGCAAACGAGAAAGACAGGATATTTCTATTTAATGATGTCCAGTGTTTGCCACAGGGATGGCAGCAAAGTGGCAGCATGTCAGCTGTTACAGCGAGAACATAAATTCAATATTCAAATTCAGATTCAAAAAACATGACTTCCAAACCCGTAGGCATGGAAGGCAACCGCCAAAAAACTCTCACTCGACTGCAGGAAACTGCACTTCAAAATAAAAGCTCTGTGCTGCAAAATTACTGTACTTTAAAAAAAAAGTGTGTTTTTCATAAACTTGACATGATTGCCAGTCACTTTCAGTTTGGACTGCAACACACCAGTTGGGAACCACTGGTATAAGCTGTATGAGCTCTCTCTAAAACTGATACCTTATATTTAATATTCACTTAACATGTGACATTAGCAGCCATACACACTCACATTCACACCTCTGGGAAGTTTAGAGTCTCCACTTAATCTGCATGTCTTTGGACTTGGGAGAAAATTGGAGTTCCTGGTAGAAAACACATGTAGGCATGTAGGAAAACGTGTAAAGCCTCTACAGTGTTCAAAGGTGTGCATCGTCTTTAAACATCTCTCCTCTTTTAGCATGTGGAGAGCAGTGGAGGCCAGTGTGTGGGGTGCAGGTTCAGAGGTGAGGAAAGCTTAGCGCGCTACTCTCCGTGGTCCTGTGGAACCATCGGCCCCTGCCTCAGTCCCTTTGAGCCCGAAACGCTCGCACACACCTCGGCTCACTCCTGCTCAGAGCACTCGGTGAGACTCCTCATGCATCCAAAAGTAGGCGCAGAAATCCATCTGAAGACTTTTTTTTTTCATTTAAATTTCTCTGCGCCAGTGTGTGGTTGTGTTCAAACAGCGTCCATGTTTTCTCATGCAGGAGTTGGACAGTAACGGAGGTGGAGGCAGTGGCGTTAGCGGTGGTGGTGTTGGGAAGCGATGGCTGCATTCATTAGATCACTACCGCCGCTTGAAAGATGAGGACCCGATCATTCCCTTTAGTGAGGGGCCCATTATCTCCAAGTGGGGAGCCATATCCAGGGCGTCTCGAACCGGCTACCACACCACCGATCCTATCCAAGCCACGGCCTGCCAAGGCAGCGCCAACACCACCCCCATCAACTTTAAAGGTTAGATGGGATGAAAGTCCTTAATTATTCATCATGATGATTGTTTATTTGTATTTTTTGGTTGGATTTATTTTATTTAATACTTTTTTTTGCTTGTTTATTTTGAAGTCTCTAAAATAGATAGTTTGATAAAAATATGTATTTCTTTGTCTGTTAATGCATTTATTTCTTTATTTATGAATTTCTTTATGTCTGTGTTTATTTAGCATTTATGTTTTAATATTCATTACTGTATTATTTTTTTATTTTTAGTACTTGCGCATGTATTTCTTTCTTTCTTTATTTATTCATTTATAATTCCATTTCCATAATTTATTTATACTTATGTCATTTTCATACTCCATACTGTTTTTTGTTACAGAATTTAATAATGTTGCTTGGATTTTTTTCTTTCTCCAGTTGTTAACATTTTTCTTTCTTTGGTTTTCCTTTTAAAGATTACAACCACCACTTGGATCACAGCGACTACAGGTGGAGCTCCAGAGGATCAGACTCTTCCAGCCACTCCAGTTTCCTAGAGAGGTAAATGGTGTTCGCACGCACTTCCGTATTTTTTTTGTCTTAAATCTTTTTTTAGAGTCTTATTTTCCAGTGAAGAAATTATAGGAAAACACATGGGAGGAAGTAAAAATTTAACAGGACACAATTCATATCTTTAAATTCACAACCTGCTAAAAAAAAATTGAAGATAATTAAGGCAATGTCACAGCACTGGTTAGATTTCTCTCTGCTTTAAACCCCAGGGCACACATGGAAATTTATTCCTGATTGTTGTTAACACATTTTCTCCCACTCGTCCTCTCTCATCCCTCTCTCCGATCTCATTGTGCTGCAGTCATTTCCTCTCTGTGGTCAGACTAAATATAGTGCTGCTAGCTGGTCGGTAAAAAACCCCACTAGGAAGTCAAGAAAGAGAGTCAGGAAAGCCCTCTCCACTGATCTCTCTCTGTTGCACAGAATGTTTCCCAATATATTGACCTGCGATTTTAAGGACCATTTTAGTATCACAAAGAGATGTATTGTGTCCATTTACCAGGCTATTAATGCACAATGTCATAATTGTAATGTGATACAAATTATTTACCGATGCCAAGAATGTTAACACCAAGAAATTTACAATTTAAATGAACTTCACTAAAAAACTGTTTGTACCTCTGTGTGTTTAAGTGAGCAGCTTTGTGCATCAGAGATACACTGCCGTCGCACTTCAATAAGCAGTGGAGAGAAAATTGTGTCTGATCTGCAAGCCCGTCAGTCTGCCTACAGTCGGGATCGAGGACAGGCCGAGAGCGAACCTGACCCGGATCGAGATATTGAGCTCGAACTGTGCGCTCTTGACATGGAGGATTCCGACCACCAGGAGATCAAGTCTCAGGTTGGTATTATACTGTTAATCACCCCAGAATGACGCACCATGTAGAGGAAGACACATGGACACTTTGTCTGTGTTGACTCTTTGTTTCTGAAAGGATTTTTTTGAAGCTTGGAGCACAACATTTGAAGTAAAAGATCTCTGAAAGGATGACTTCAAACCCTTAAACCTCTCAAATGGCCATTTGTGTATCAGGTACTCACCTTGTGTTAGATTGAATTTGAGAAGACAATCCAAAAACGGAGAAAAGTTTTGATGAATTGAGGTCAAAGGGGTTAGTGTGTGACAACATTGATTCTTTGTTCACCTGGGGCCTGCGAAAAAAATGTCTCCATTAATTCAACGTAACACGGGGTGAGTAACTGATAAACAAATGGTTGTTTGGGGGTTAAAGTATTCCTTTAATAAGTCCACCTGAATCTCATCTTCCTTTTCATCTTTGCCTCTCAGGAGTGTTTAGACCTGGCCACCCCGCAGTCTCAGGATGCTTCCCACCTCCTCCCCCCACCCTGCTCCTCTCCCCTCCTTGCTTCTCCTGTGGAGGAGCACTCCCAAACAGAGGGTCCTTTGACAGAAAAGATGGATACTCACCTGCTGAAAAAAATGGCCTTCAGGTGATTTACCATGGTAACTGGTGCTTCACAGGGTCACGCTGGGTTCACACAGGATGCGGAAGCACCCTGATATGTTAATTGCCGCGCAGCCACCCGTCGGCAGTTGCCTGGCCAATCACACCAAGAGTGCTTTTCTTCGTGCCGGTCAGCAGCGATTCTCCTTCTCTGCTCCTTTCTAATCTAATGGAGAGCTCTGCCTCTCTCTTCCTGTTCCTACTTGCTTGTGTGTCTCTGCCTGCCTGTCTCTGTATGTCTGTTTGCCCCCTCCTTCTGTCTTTAGACATAACTGACAGGTCTTGTGGAAGCACTGGATGCATGTTTTATCATTTATCATGGTGAGATCATGTATATTACATGTATGGTATCCTTTATATTGCTCATAATAGAGTATTTAGTGTATTTTCCTGCCAGATCCGCGCATGGCTTGTGGAAAAAAAAATAGACCATATGTCGAAACTATCACTGCAGATCGTGAGCCTGCCGCGGAGTTCAGGGCTGCGGCACATGCAGTGTTAATGATCCGACTGCTCAACACGGGAGCCAAAAGCAAGCAGCCGGCACTCCATGAAAAATCTGTGTACTTCGCCGCCGTTCCGTATCCACTGAGAACCCAGCGTCGGTCAGTCAGTTGTCTTTGACTTGACTTTGATTTCCCTCTTTTTCATCCCATTCTTTCTTCCTTCCTTCCTTTCCAGGAAGTCTCTGACTCCTGGAGGGTTGGTCTCAGGAGGTCTGGCCGTCGGCAAGCTTGTGCTGCGGACTGGACCTCCTCGACTGGGGGATGCTTGTCCTGAAACGCCCGGGACAGAGATGCTGCTCAATGGGAGCTAAGGGGACACAAAGTCAGACACTGACCTGCGCCGAGCTAGAGCTGAGTCGCTTGCCCACAATCAGATACTGGTTAAAGGGAAAACCATTTAATCCCAGCCTTCATATATGTCAATCATATGCCTAAATAAAACTTGACACATATGGGTCAACAGTGTATGCTGCAGCACATCGTAAGGGGCAAGAGAAAACACGTTGTCCTGCCTCGTAAGTGGTGATTTTCACCAATGTACAGCTCCACAGAGAATTTAGTGATATCACTGTTTATGCCCAATAAGGCACATGACCAGTTTGTCCTTACAGTAGATGCTGAACTTGTGTCCATGTTTGCAGTTTCTACCGCAGTCACATTTAGGAGAAAGACTGGGGGTTTCACAGCATCTTCACTAAATGGTTGTTCACTTTACACGACATTGTACTCCTGAGGTTTACACACTGTCTAGTTTGTTGTCATTCAACATGGCCGACAAAGACAAACTTTTTAATGTTGTTTCACATGCTCCGTCAGACTGCAGAAGCTTATACAGTTGGTGCCACTTTTCGTGACTCTTTGTCACTTGACTTTTAAATCTTTTGATTCTATCTTTCTCTTTTCCTTCAATTATTCTTTTTTTTTGTGTAGCGTGGATTAACAGCAGGGACTGAGATCCCAGTATTTCCTATTAAAGTTAGTGGTCATCCCAGTACTGACATTGGGCACCTGGGATTGTAACCCAGTGATGACAGTGTCCAGTATTGAGTGAGACCACTGTAGGCAGCTAAACAACTGCAGTCTAATATTAATGATCAATTGGGCACTTTTAATTGACGTAAATTGACGAACACTAAAAGTGCTTCATTTTGCCACTGACAGGCTCAGATTGTTATTCTAAGTGTCTGACAACATTATGGAAAGGATCCCTGCAGAGATAGCCCTTTTTGTGAGAGAGTAAGACCCTTTTTCTTCAACCATAAAACAGCCCAGAAATTAGTTTTGCCAACCTCACCAGACTACATTTAAACAAACTACTATTATCATTGTAAAGCACACTTCATTAATAAAAATGTGTATATCTGTAGAGATTCTTTTTCTAATGTTTCCACACACTTAGAGTAAAAATCTGAGCCTGTCAGTGGCTCTTTAAGTGGACGTAAATTGACGTAAATTGACGATGCACAAATGTCCATTAATGTTACATTGCAGCCCGTTACGCTGTTGCTGGCTGCAGCCCTCGAAAATTGTTGTCTCCATTAGTCACGTAGAAACAAGAATAAAGAAAAATAGGGTTGAATAGTACTAAAGTTACCCTTTAGGCATTTGTTTCCATGAGCAGACTCACATGGCAATGCCCACATCCAGCTCGATGCTACTGATTTAATGTGTAGCCTTTTTTGTAGTATTTCCCGAAACATAAAAAGATACATAAACATTTTAATAGTGACAAAAAATGAGCAGCGCACTCCAACCCTCAGAGAAAATTTAAAGTAAGTGCAGAAGAAAACAGAGGTCTTCTTTATATGCTGATACGCAAACAAGCTCTATCTTTTATGAGTCATAAGTTGACCTCTGGATTCCTTCGACTGTCATGAGATCTCAGAACACAACGACACACTCATTCACTAAATTTTAAAATAATGCTTTATCACTGGAGGCCGGGGGGATGACAACAAAGTAAAGATTTGTGCACACTTATGTAATCCTTTGAAACAAGGAAATTGATTTAATTTCTTTTAAGAACATGGGGAAAAGGCAATGAGCAGCTTTACAAAACATGGCCCCAAAATTAGCCAGAAATTAATCGAAAAGTTAGAAGAAGAAGAAGAAAGTTATCATAAGTTTAAAAAAGAGAAAAGTAAAAACAAAAACAAACAAGAAAATGACCTGAAAAAAGTGCTGAAAAAAAAACTTTTTCTGTAAATTAATTTAAAAAACTAATTTAAAAAACTTTTTTTTTTTAATTTCTTGCAATTTGTGGGACATTTCTTGCAAAATTGCTCATTGCCTTTTCCCATGTGTTTCTGAAAGAAATCATACCCATTTGCTCAGGTTTCAAAGGGTTAACTACCTTGTGAAAGTCATCTGAATGCAGCAAAAGAAAACTGATGTTGATTCAGGTTTCATTGGGTTAATCTAAACTTTACTATACTGCATAAATAAAAACTGCAACATTTTTGAATTTTATTTTCATCCGGAGTTCATTTAGTAGATTTAAATACAAGCCACATGAACTCACAAACAATCTTTTTAAAAAAAACTATTGTTTTATCTTTGTGTGCCTGTATTGGTCCTGGCATTTAATCCTGCTGACTGTAAATAAGGAACAATCTCACTGCTCTTTCAGACACACAGATACACACACGCACACATGTGCACACATTACACCTGCGCACAAGCTGTCATTCACACACAGTTGACACAAACATGCAATACAGTGGCCTTTCTCTCCTTGGTGTTGTACAGACGTAAACATCGGGCTCTACAGTGACTTTTGTCCACACCCACTGATAGACCCCTTTCCTGTTTCACAGGTATTATCTTTCATGAAAACTGGAAATCACATTTTTGTACGCTCATGGCATTTTCTGTGCTTTCCAGTGTGGTCACCTTATTCAGAGGTCATGCATTTCAAGCTGAAGCCTACAAAAAGCGAGGGACACCACTTCCTGTGTTTTGTCACGCTGTTATCTTTGTTTAACTTTTTAAAAAGTTTCTGTTACTTTTATTTCATGCATTGCTAACTTCTGTGAAGTTGTTTGTCGGGGTATTTTGTATCAGGATCTTTGTTACCCTTGTTTTGTTTGCTATATTTTGCATCGCGGAGACGAAGTTGATCGTCTTGTCTGATGTTTCTCTGTGTTTGCTGATGCGTTGCCAAAAGTACGCTGTGTAGTTCATTTTGTGCAGTATGGGTGACTTCTATACAGTCTGGCCTTGCCTCACTGCTTTTTACAGATATGAGGAATCTTGTCATGTGTGGCTTTGTCTTATTAATGCTTTGAAACGTGGGCAAATAGGCTTTATTTATTTATTTTTTTAATTTGGCAATGAGCAACTTAGAAGAAATTATATCGAAATTAGTATAAAATACAGCAGAATTACCTGAAAATTATGAAAATAACAACAACAAAACAAATCGGGAAAGTAAAAGAAAAGTGAAGTAAAAAAAATCAAAGGAAATGACCTAAAAACTGCTTTAGATTTATAATAATTCTACAAGAATAATTTTAAATACATAATTATGTATTTAAACATAGTTCTCTGGACATTTTTTCAATGCTTTTTGAAAGCAGTTTTCTAAATCTACTAAATTCTTGCAATTTGAAAGACATTTCGTGCCAAGTTGCTCATTGCCTTTGTCCATCTAGGTTTCAAAGGGTTAATAAATACTAGGAAAACATTAACCCATTTTAGATTTACAGGATTTAAAGTTTGTTTACACCCTATTTTAAATCTTATGAGATTTGTGTAGAATGAGAGGAGGAGAGCTGACTTATATTTGAAACCTTCCCAGCTTCCTCTTTTCTTTTCCCCTCACCTAAGATACTGTAACTTTTTAGAAATCTCAGATTATACATTAAATCCCATTTTAGAGGATGGTAGAATGACTGTGTGTGTGTGAGGACTGATTACTGAGTTTCAAGTTGTTCACAAGAATGAACATTGAAATCATGGGCTGGCAACCTTTTCTAGGTTTCTCTCCTATCTTCCTTTCAACATGTGCTGGGAGAAGCATGTAGACAAAATAATACTCTTTTTAAAATTCTGTCTTTTTTTCTGACATGAAAAGATGAGGTAGCACAGGGATTTTTGCTGCTCCAAGTCGTGACATTAGCTCAGCTTTCTACTGTCGCTCTGCATCTGTTTACAACTTCACCTTTGAATTTATGTAAGTGCCCTGTTGTGTACAGTACAGTACAATCAATCCCTGCAATTTTTCCTGCAGCTTTTCATATTCCTCGACTGTAAACTTGTGTGAGGAGGGAAAGGCTCAGCCGAATCGAGGGGTGAGATACTTCTCGTGTAGTTCTGATTTGTTCCATTAGAGGAGGCTAGATCCTTGTCCGTCTGAATCGCTCAGGGAAGACTTCAGTTGCTTTTTCTATATTCATCACTTAAATATTCTGTGGAAGTGTTTACCTGGATTTCTCTTGCTGATAACTAACCCATTCACCCAAAGCATATCTGGGTAAGAGATTATATTGTTTGCCGGTGTTTACTTTGCCAGTGTTTTCTTTTGCATCTCAGTATCAATATTGGCTTTGCTGATCTTGCTCCCCTGGGAAAGGGCTGGGCACTATGTAAAAACAGTATTGTGAGTATTGAAGTGATACTCCCCGTTTCCTTTAAAGTGTCTTAAGAGCACTGCTGTAGTGGCTAGTTGCACTGCACTAATTCCCTCCCCATCACTGCCAGTGTCGCCCCAACTTTCCTTCACCCCATCCTCCCTGCATCCTGCGTTGTGCATGCGATATAGTCCCTCTTGTGATGGCGGAGGAGTATTGATGATTCTGTAGTTGTGATACAACACACCCAGCGCTGTAAGAGTTCTGCACATGCCCACTGTGTGGCCACGTCAAGTGCTGAAGTTTGCTTGCAGCATTTTACCTGTTTGCTCATGAAAATTAATTCTTGTTTGATAGAGATTATATTATTATTATTATTATTATGACTATTATTGTTATTACCACATTTGGTTGTTGTTGTGGTATTTTTTTCTCCTTGGTATATTCTAAGTCTTTGTTTTGAATTTGAGAATTTGCTGAAATTTTTTTATTAGACAAGAAAGTGTCTCATTATTCTATATTCTATGGAAAAAAACAGCCTGTTTGTTGATTGTGAAACATGATGAACTGATGTTTTCTGACTATTCATGTCTGTATTAGACATTTTATTTGCGAATCTATTGTTCGATTGAAATGTAAATGAACTATTAAGAGATGGTACACATCCGTCATTGTATACAGTCTGGCACCATCATTAGATGGACTTATAGTATAGACGCTCATTTATACAACCTGTGATAATTAGATATATTTAAATGTTTTAATCATTGGGGCAGTTGTGTAATGTTTCAGAATGAGGAAAATAAACTCCTTAAGAGACAGCATATCTAAAATGTCCCCATAATGAATAATACTGTTACGTATTCCATTTATTTCCTTGGAAATATCACATTGTGAAAGGTTTCCCTTTTACTTACTGTACGGTAATGCAGGACTGGAGTAATGATAACGGTTTATGTGCTATAAATGACTGATGAAACTGTTTGAGTATTGTTTGACTGACTGACTGATTCTTCTGTGCATTTTCTGGCTCGTTCATCTGTATTACTCTTACTTACAGACAACTTGGCTGAGCAGCGCACTGCTTCTGTGTTGCACTGAGAGATGGAATTATGAAAAGAAAGATTTCAGCACATGAAATTGCATGCGACAATAAAACCAACAACTAATGATGTTTCTTTGTGATTCCTGTTATCATTTGGGAATGTTGTATTATGGGAGACAAATTCATAGGTCTTGAGATAGTATTTCATCGTAATCTTACGAATAAGTATTCAGTTTATGGTCTTTCTTCAACTTGATGTTGAAAGACACAAGACATTGTCTAAAAATGAGCAATAAATTAGTAAAAAAAAAAATAAAATAAAAAAAGAAACTCCTCACAACTCCCTGCTGTAGTGTTGTAGTGTGGTTTTGAAATCTATAACCATTAAAAAAAAAAGAGGTTTAACAGAACACACAGGAGTGCTAAAAATCCCTAAAACTGTGGTTATAGACTGGAGCTGGAAAAAAAGGGGAATTGAATGAGAGGTCTCTGTAGTCAGTATCAAATATTCCTTCAAAAATCCGCTGACACCAAACTCTCTTTTAGTGTGTGTGTGTGTGTGTGTGTGTGTGTGTGTGTTGGTGGCCTAATTTATTAGGCCTCATCATTTATTGGGCCTCATGGGTATTGAAGGTGCTTGACTTCGGCTTGATTTGACTTAGTTTCACCTTTAAATTAAATAAAAACAAAAGACTTGCAATCAGTGGTTAATGAAGTACCTGAAAGCCACACTTGAGTGAAGTACAGATATCTTAACAGAGAATGACTTTGGTGGTTGGGGAAGTCACCTATTTGAATAGTAGGCTACTTGAGTAAAAAACTTAAAGTACCTGATATATACCATACTTAATTACCAAAAGTAATTTAATGATATTAAATGTACTTAAGTATTGAAAATAACAAAGCAAGTACATCCTGGAAATAACAAAGCAAACAATCAGAATTCTGAGGATTATGAAGTTCATTTCTCCTTAACATGTACACCACCATAAAAATGGAGCCTGCATTACAATTGAAGGAAGGCAAAGTCTTCTTTTTTTTTTTTTTTTTACAACTTAAAGAATTTAAAGAACCGAAAAAAAGTATTCTCTCCTCTGATTAATTTATTCATATATACATAACAATAATAATAATAATAATAATAATAAAATAATATAACTTTATTTGTATAGCACCTTTTCAAAACAAACTTTATAAAGTGCTTTACAATAAAAACAATAACAAAGCTAAAAAAAAAAGGGTGCAAGATATAAAATAAGTTAAAATAAATATAAAAAAATAACAATAAATACCATTAGTAAAGAAAAAGCCAAACAATAAAAGTGAGTCTTAAGAGGCAATTTAAAAGAGGTCACTGAGTTTGCACAGCTGAGGGGCCCAAATTGAAAAGCTTGGTCGGGATTTTGAAACCAGTGAAATTTGAAAAGAAATATTAAAAAACTCAAATAAAGTAAAGATATCACCCAAAAAATAACCACTTGTAAGGACTTAAACTGTCATTTGAGTTGAGACGTGTTTTTGACTGACGTGAGACTTGGACTTGTCCCTGTAGACTTGCAGATAGTCAATGAGCATCATGTCATTAGGTGCCAGCCGCCGTTGGAATAAATCCCACTTCCCGGTCACCACAGACCAGAGAGGGGCACTGACAGGCGCATGCGCAGTGTGGGTGTCAGCGGGTTGGTTGGGCTTGTGTTTACAGCTCGGCTGGATGCTGTTGGCTGCTGATGTTCTTGGGAAAGTGCAATGTTGTGCCAGCCGCCGTTGGAATAAATACAACAGTGGGAACAAAGGTAAGCTGTTTTGCACTTGCACACGCTTTTAACATCAACGTTTAACGCGGCTGTTCCCACAGTTACGAACAACATACCCGTTTGTTGGCTCTAACTGCCAGGGTAGCATGGCTAGCAGGCGTTAGCTAACCAGCTACATACAGTAATGGCCTGTTTCAAGGCTGTACCGAGGGCCAGTTAGCGGTAATTCACCAAATTACTGCGAACACTTTCGCACGGCAGTTTTCTTTTTAGTGACGGAACAGTTTCGCCTGCTGGTCACTGTTTGGTTTAACATTTTTGTCGGACTTTGAATCGATGACTGCTAGTAGCTATCTTTGCTAACGTAAGGCATGTTTGCATGGGCTAACTGGGGCAGTAAGTTAACACCAGAGCTTGCTACATCAGGTTCGCCCAACGTTTTTCATTAAAAAATACAATATGAATCGTTACTTAAGTTATCTATTAAAGAGATGTGCTGTTTGAAATGTATCGAGGCCTTATGAATCTTATCAAGCTACACTGACATGCAGAAGGTTTACTTGTATCCAGATTAAGTGGTGCACAGGTGAGACCAGAAAGCCAATTAAACCAGTAACGGTGCAGTAGATCTGATTATTAAGCTGCAAATAAACATGCTGGAGTAGCTAAAGGCCACAGTTACATATTAAGCATAACATATTGGTTTTCGTGATTTATTTGACACTGTTAAGCTGGATTTGCTCTGTTTTTCTTTTCAATATATCGCCAACCAAGTGTGTTCACAAGTGGGTGGTATGGTTTAAGGCTACTATACTGAACTTTTTTTGTGTGTAGCATATTTCGTTATTCGGTAATATTTGACATTACAGTGTTGTCATGATACTATGGTTTCTAACTCGGTTCCGATACTCAGGAAAAATACTCCATACTTGATAGCTACAGTTTTTGATACCAAGGTCAAAAGGTAAAAAATACCCAAACGAACAAACAAAAAAAAGCACGTAAAAAATATTTTCATGGAAGTTAAGGGCAATACAAACTACAGGATCAATGACAACAATATTTTGAAGTTGCCTCAGGCAGTGCAAAATATGTGTTATAATGAAATTAAATAAAGAACTGCTATTACATAGGTAAATGAGGTACTGTAATAATAAGACAGAAGTATTTTAATAAAAACAAATGAATGTCTATTAATATAAAGTCGAAGTACTATTATTATAAAGGTAAATAAAGTGCTGTTACTGTAAAATGTAATAAAAAGTTAAATACAGTACTGTTATCATAGAATTAAATAAAGTACTGTTATTACAAAGTTAAATAAATTAGTGTTATCACAATGCACCAATGATCACACATTTTTCCTTGTAACATGGCAGCTTACCACATACATACAAGTTAATTTTGACATGAAATAAAGACAAAGCGGTCTACATAAAAATAGAATAGAAGAAGAAATCAAATCATAAGAGCATTGATAGCTCAATAGCTTGGTTTGGGCTATTTTAACTCACTTGAGTGTTTTATCTTGTATTGTTGTTTGTTATAACAACACAAGATAAAACCATTCATTGTGTTTATATTGGCTTTGACAGTGAATCTTTATTTGAAACCGCCCTTCAGATGCTCGCAGGTGGGAACTTAACATGATTTAAATCTTTCTTTAGTCAAGCACTCTGGCACAATGAGCATTAATCAATGCTGTGTTTTGTTAGTGGAAGTTCTGTTATTGTCACATGATGAGGGAGGGACCAGCAGGGATTGCTTTGAGAAGTCTGGTGGTGTGTGGGTGTATGACATGTCTGCTGTAAAGCATTGCCTGACTTTTTTATGCTGAATGATCCCATTGACACATTTTATCAATCATACTCGTTTGACACAGAAACATTCATAACAAACAAAGATCAATGCTGTGCTACATTTTTAAACTAGCTGTATAAAAAGATGAAAATATCTCCCTGCTCCAACACAGCTGATTCAAATGATCAACTCCTTATGACCTCCTGAAGCTGCTTGATAATGAGCTGATTATTGAATTCAGCTGTGTTGCAACAGGGAGAAATCTAAAACATGCAGGACAAGTGGCACTCAAGGAGAGGTTCAGAAAATGCTGTTTTAGAAGAATATTTCAAGGATACATTTTTTTAATCGAAGCCGTGTGACTGTGATTTAACATTTAAAAAGGGTGTCTCATACAGCCAGGGTTCCCGTAGATCCTTAGTAAGTCTGAAAAGACATTAAATCCATTAGTCTAAGTATAAGGCCTTGATTAGCATTAAAATGTATTTTTCAGTTTGTTTTCTGAAATTGCATTGCAAAAGCAATGTAATGATAATAATTTACCAGATGTCTCTTGCATTAACGTCACCAAATACTCATGTTTTATGTTTCAATATCTATTTCAAAAATGAAATAAAACTTTCCATAACCATAAGTAATGGATGTTGGTTCATGCCTTTTCCCCTTCAATATTGGCTACTGTAAAATTGGTCTTAAATTTTATGTGGCATTTTTAATCGGCATAAATAAAGTTTTGAAAAGTCTTGAATCCCACTTGCCCTAAGCAGTAGGAACCCTGTATACAGCATCCTTCCCAAAAAAAGCTAACTCAACAAACTCTGTGTTTTAGTGTTAACATTACACAGCTCTATTAGTTATTGAGTAGTGCAAGGTGTTCAAAAACAAACTGATATGTTGAGCAAGTAACCCGTTTGTATTGCGTTTTAGTCCGCATTTCTCTCATTTTTCATTGATAGTGAGACAGAGTTAGTAACAGCAGCAACCTAGCTGTCATTAGCTTCGCCTAATGCTTATTGTTTGCCAGAATAGTATTGTTGATGCATTCATTTTTTTCTCTTTGTTAGTTCAAATACTTCCCCACAGTGGATAATGTGCATGGTTAACCGTTTGCAAAACATGCCAACTGTCCCTTCACTTAACTCAGCTCATTGTTCCTGTTCTGTTTCCTGAAACTCAGGTATTACAGTAATACAGGTGACACATGCACAAAAGACACATGACCCAAATTTGTATGTATGCAAATATTTGCTGCAAAACAACAGTCACTGTGTATAAGAGGGAAAAGAACAGTGCTTCAGAGTATTTTCCTACACATTTGGGATAATGCCAACACTATAAAGATACATACATTTTTAATATTGGTCTTAGTACAACAATACTTCTTCAAGCATGCCTGTTTGGAATCAATTGTTTAAAAGCAGACTGCAATTCAGTGGTCTTAATTTAGTTATGAAGTCTAAAGAATTATGGAAACAAGTGCATACATTGCTATTCATTTGATTAAATTTAATACTTTTAAATATATTAACAGTGTTAATTCTTTCAATAAACAGTGAGAGCCAAAGAATGTAGCTTTTGTGGGGGGTTATTATTATTACAAATACAAAGTTTTGGTAGCCTACTATAATAATCAGTTACTTTTTCAGTCCACGAGATACAATTTGCCACAATAAAGATGACTGAGGAGAGATAAACAACCTGAAAACTTTATCTTAGTAGATAAAACAAATAAGTTTTCCTTTGAGGACATGATTTACAGCTGAAAAGGAGGTGATAAATCGGAATATATGGAATCGCAATAGTCAGTATATCAACACATTCAAAATCGCAATAATATCGTATTGTGGGGCCTCTGGTGATTCCTACCTCTAGTAGTTTGTCATTTAATCTCAGCATCTCTATGTCAGCTTCTCCTTTAAAGTCAGCCATGATAAAATACAAAACTTATTTATGTATCAAACAATCAGATACAAAAATCCTGCCTCCTCTACAACAAATCTGTCAAATCTAGAGCCTGATGCACTTTCTTTGGATTCCACTCGTCCCTCTGAGTGCATCCCCTTGTATCCCTCCTATTATAGCTCTATCTGTAATTGAGTGAGTTCTGAGCCCTGAATGCTCTGAAGTCCCAACAACGCCCCTCAGATGCACCTGTCATATGGCGAGCTATTGGAGACTGAATGGCGGCGCTGCTGGCTTCAACTGTAGTGGATTCGTGTTTCCTTACAGTTGCTGTGGACAAAATGAAAGCAGACCATGTGGAGTCTGAATCTGGCAAGAGATATAGAAGTGTAAAGAATTTTTTCTATTCTAATGATACTTAAGTCACAATACAACATTATTGCAATTTTGTTGTGATATGCTGAGCATTGTGATAACATATATTGTGATATATTAAAATTGATAACCTTTTTTCAACTGCAAATTATGTCCCCAAAGAAAACCATGTCAACATGTGTTTTGTTTTCTGTTTATTAATCTCACTTCAGTCATTTTTATCGCATTAAATTGTATCAAGTGGACTTTAAAAGCAGTTGGTTGTATTATTCTAGTACTAACAAAAGTTCGAGTTATAATATTAATAATTTATATAATTTACCCTAAGACTTCAAATAAATGCCTGTCCCAAATAAACGCCTAGTCCCTTTTACTAGCCCGGTATGGCTAAACATTTTGACAAATAAACGCCTGTCTCAAGTAGAAGCCGGCTTGCCATGCAGTTCATCTTTATAGAAGTTCTTTGACTTCCTGCTGGAGTTTACGTTAGTGAGCTTCTTAGATAAAATGTTTAAACTTTTGTTTAGTGGTTTAAGCAAATAATAGCACAGGCTATTAGTTGAAGTTTTATAGTGAAAAAGATACTTGGTGTGTCTGTGTATCACTGAGATATTGCCATGAAAATATACTGCAATACTATGCAATACTGTAGACAAAAGTATTTGGAGTGTCTTTCCAACACTTTCTGTTCAGCTTTATGGAGATGTTTTAGGTTTGACTCAGTGAAACATCAGTTAGATCACCCAGTGACTTTCAGGTGTTCACTTAACATTTAGTCTTCTTGTCTTCTCTCACTCAGTGTGTATTCCTGTTGATTGTTTCTTAAAAACCAGCTGCTATAAATTCAGATCAGAAAAGTCAATGTTTGCTTTAATGATATTTAATGACTTTCCCTGAGACACACTGTTTATATAGCCTGTATTTAAAATGAATAAATTCCCTTCAAATTATTCAGACCTCAAATCATCACCCCAGGAGGCCTAGAACTTTAATCAGTATTATGAATCGCTGACTGCTAATTCATTATTTTTGTATTTGAATTTTCAGATTTGTAGGAAGCTTATCTGTGGGCTGGTTGTTTAGATTTTGTGATTTGACAAATCTGTGACAATTATGTTCTCATCTGAGATACTTTCTGACCAGTTGTAGTGGCAAGCAGTTTATTTTTTAATATATGTGTGTGTGCAGACAAACCTGCAACACCCACAAATGTTCTCTCCATGTTTTTCAGTTCCTTTCATAATCACAGTTCATCCATGGTACATCTTGAACACACAGGTGGTCCTTTAAATCGTAATTTAATATGGTGTAAAAACACAAAGTAGTTCATAATTCATGGGTTAGAAATGAGATATTCATGACCTCACTGTTGTTGGCCACTTTTGTTCATTTTAAAATAAGATGAAAGTCACAAAATTACATTGTATTTTCAGAGCAAAACAACCAATGTCTTTTATTTTGCTCAATTCAAATAAAACAGCTATATAATAAACCTATTTTCTTTCAGCTGCATGTTAACCTTGTATCAGTGACATTTGCTGCTTTTGTTTCTCATTTCTAAACACATAACAGCCTTAACAACTGTTTGTTGTTGGAGCATATACCCACTTAAACACACAGGTGTCAAATTTCCTTTATAAGCCATAGTTCTGTTCTTTATAAACCAGCAGAGATGCACCACTGCTAAATAAACCCCTGAATAGCCACACAGTGCGCAGCTCAGTATCTCACAGTGGAGGGGTTTGTTGCAGCCAGTGCTCCATTTCAGAAGTTAAAGGCAGGCCTGCAATGAGCCATTGCGTTTTTTTTCTGAGTCATGTGAGATTGTTTTGTTGTTGAGTGTCAGACATGCAGAGGTTTCATCCCGGAACTGGGAGTCTGTGCTCTGCTGGGGATGTGAGTTCACATAATTATTTGATGATCACACAGTACAAATAAGCTGTAGATTAGGGACAGCATCTGTGTGTGTTTCAGTGATTTGTACAATCACTGACTTGCTCATTTAGAGGGCCCATCCTATTCTCTCTTGCCTTTTGCACCGTACCTTGTGACTCAGCTTGTGTTAATTCTGTCATTCTTTCTTCCATTCCTTTCGTTTCTCCCTGCTATCTCTGCCTGGCTGAAATCACTGCTGTGAGGCGAGTCGAAAGGGACTGTGTTGCAAGCCTGAATGCTCTCTGGCTGTGTCTGGCTGTGTCTTCCTCTCCCTTGTGAGGTGCACGCAGGGCCCAGCTGGCAGCCCAGAACAGCCTGTTCAGCTGGAGAGTAGTTGGGATGCAAAAAAAAAGAGAAAAGACAGGCATAGTACATGGATTGACATAAGATATACATGTTACAGATTTCAATACTTTGCACCTGTTTTTAACTTTGGCCAAGGTCCCCAAATTAAAGTGCACTCTGCCTCATCCATTGCAGGACACACCCCGAGTACACCAACCTAACTGCTGTTATCTTTTTGCGTATCAGCTGGTTTGGTGAAGCTCAGCCCCACCACACCAGATGACTAAGTTTGAAATCTTGAAAAGTACAGTGTAGTGCCTGTCTGATTACATCTTGTTAGTAAATGTGATGCTGTTCATTTTTAAACTTGTCATGGACAAAGAAACTCAATATCACAAAAAAATTGAACAGCTAATGCGATTGCATCTAAACCTATGAAATAGAGCTGAAACAATCAGTAAATTGATAAACCAGCTTCTCTCATGTAAAGATTTGCAGTTTTCCTTTGCCATAAATGATAGTTAATTGTATATGTTTTGGCTTGGGACAGTTGGTTAGACCAAAGAAGTCTAATTACATACAAGTATATGTAAAAATGACCCTACTTCTCACTTATTATTTCAAAAATTTACTTAGTGACTTTATTGTCTCAACATGCAGAATATCGGTCATTGACGTACCTTTTAGTGGTTTTAGCCTGATGTGGCTACTTTTCGCGGTGGCAGTAGGGCCTACTGCTCACTGCGTTGCGTGTGTGCTTTGTGCTAACATTAACTGCTATTAGTGGCTGAGCGAGAGTCCATCGATGCACAGCAGTTTTCTTCTTCTTTAGCTTGGGGTGTGTCTGTTACTGTGCTACTAGTTAAGTTGCTAATGCAAGTCTGTAGCTGCGCAGCGACTCACTCTGGCTGGGGGGACAAATTTCCTTTGTGCTATTGATTTAGCTGCTAACAAGAGTGTCTGGCTTCCCAACATTCATTTTCGTCTTTTCGTTTATATTGAGTGTCTTCACATCTCAACCTTCTTGTACAAAAGTAGTCACTCATGACTCAAAAAAAAAGTAAAAAAAAAAATATGATGGTCAAGGCTTCAAAAAGGTAGTCCACAAACTAGTAGGTGACGTAAAAGTGGCTGTGTCCAGTTCCAAGTCGAAGTCAGAGGATAGAATATGGGGAAAATGTTTATCAAGAATTTTACAAAAAAAAAGATTTAAAACAAAAAATGAAACAGAAACAAGATGAGGAAGAGAGAGGGTGTGGCTGCAGACATAAATAAATGGGAACGAAGAAGCAGTCTACTGCTCGTATCATCTGTAATCCACAACAAGCTGGTGTTGTCAAGCACAGTGCAATGAAATAAATGTAAGAAGTGTGATTTAGTTGAAGTTCAAGAAAACTCTCAAATGTAGAAATGTCCTCCAATTTAAGACATTTAGGAATGTTTTAAGCCTTTAGATAGGAAGTTCTGTTGCTAAACTTGTTACCTCAGAAGCGTGATAGGCAATGGATTGTGTGTCTTGCTGGAAATGTACCAAGGCACTGAAAAGGTTGATAACGAACAGTGTAGCTTGGCATGAGCAGGCAGAGGGCTGTTGCTGAGGCTCGGGAGGAAAGCAGGGTGACAAGGCAACCATTATAAGCCTGTCAGAGCCGCCAGCTAGTCAAAGACATTGAGTATGAGGTTTGTGTGTGCGCATGCACATGTGTGCCTGTGGGTGAGTGCTTATTTGTGTTCATAATACAGCTGCTTGTGTGTGTGTGTAGGGTATAAGTGAGCCAGCATGAAACAGTACTTTCTTTTCTGGATGCATTTGTGCGTCTAGGCCCGACTGCATAGGTTGGTAGAGTTTTTAGCTGCTAGAAACATGATTGAATTAGTGAGGCCATCCTTCTCACATAGCACCACACTTTGTGAAGTCTCAGCATTGCTCTCTGGTGAAATGATTGACTCTGGGGTTATAGGTAGTGATCTACTTGAATTAAGGTTTATGGTGGCCAGAAAAGGGGATTGGCTACTGTCTCATTTGTTTTCTAAACACAGTATTTTACTGAGATTTCCATGTTTCTCTTGGGGCAGGTTAGTTATTAACTGCCATAATTTAAGTATTAGGACTATGTAAACGTGAAAAAGACACTAGAAACTCAAAGTTCATCAACACAAAATCTGAAGAAGAACTAGACTAACAACTCAGAGGACACGTGTGCTAAAAATGGAAAGCAGCTGCCTTTGAGCCAAAAGTAGAGTAAACATCTGCATGTCTCTTCAAGATTAAAAGCCTGAGAAGATCAGAAGGAGGATGTTGAGAAATGCAAATTTCCCTCTTAGATTTGATTACTTTGCCAGATTCGTTTTTCTCTTTTAGACTGGTTGGTTTACTATTGTATATCAACTATACCCTGAACTTTGTATTTTATGTGTATGAAGAAATTTGTACACACCAACACAATCTTGAGAAGAAGTTTAATCAGAGGTTATAAGATGAGTTGTCACTTATCACTGATTTATATTTATGCAACATTATCTGGTAACCATGGTAACTTGTGTGCACAAAAGTGCTGGGCTTTTCGATGATGTTGGGAAGTGACAAGGAGGTAAACTATGGTGTGTTGGGCCTGTGTGCTCTGAGTCTTGTAGCAATTCCACATTAAAACATTGAGAGACAGTTAACTCTTGACAGGATGCTCTTCTAATTCTTAAGCTCCTTGTAACACTAAGGGTAAAGAGACAGGACGTAAAGGAGGCTTAAAGTAATGAGTCGAGGCTCATTAGTATGGGGATCACTGTTATACACTTTTAATGGACTTAATGAATTGACAAAGTACAAAGTCATATATTAGCACAGCTGTTTTAAGAGCTTTTGACATTATTAATCGGGGAGAATCCCACTAAGGCTTGTCAGTTTACTGAATTTTACTTTCAGTTATGATTTTGGCTTCCAGTGATTATGAAAACAAGATAATCAAGATGAAATGAATATTTTGATATTTTGTATTCAGTTTCTCGGTGATGTTCTCATCTGTTCTTGAGGTACAAACCCAGCGCAGCTCTTTCCTCTATAGCCATGTGCTCAGTGTTGCCAACTTGGAGACTTTCCCACTAGATTTAGTGACTCTTCAGAACCTCTTAGTAATTTTATTCTGAAAAAGTAAAAGATTTTTCAGACCATCAGGGAAAAATATATTCCCTCTCCTTTTTTTAAGTTTGATAAATACATGATGTCTCCAAAGTTAATCGGTAACCATGTCAAATAATCATGATCTCAGTATTAATCAAAATTATGATTTTAGCCATAATCAAGCAGCCCTAATACACATGCTAACGTACATGTTAGGATGGTTACCAGTCCTTATCAGTTATAAGATTGCTTTCTGAAAAGATTTCACAATAACAAGATGGATTTGTTAAGATTCAAGCTTTTGAAATCATGCTAAAATTACATCTGCTATTATAAAATCCTGTGGTTGGTTTGTTTGCTCCACCCCAGAATTCAATCGACAGCTTTCACACCAGGCCAAAGGAACTGGGCAAACAAACCTGAGTCAGTGTTTAACCAATTCAAATGCGTTAGGTTTGAAAGCGCCCTTATGGGAATCAAGATTGAGATTGTTTAACACAAAATTCAGAGGTCAAAGGATTACACTTTTCTGCTCTATCTGAGGCTACAGTTTCACAGTAAAAGTGGCCATGTGAGATCATTGTACGCTATGACCCTGTCTCTCAAGTCCAGTTTTTGCAATACAAGTGAAAAACAACACCCAGGACTTCAGGGTGAATAATACCAGTCGCTCATTTTCTCAGTTTGCTTTGAAAAGATAAAGAGAACAAGCTAAGCTGTCAGTTTATGTTTCTCAGTTTGTGTTTTGAAGCCTCATAATAACATTCATATCAGCACAAGATGTAAAACCTTTTAGTCACACACACACACACACACACACACACACACACACACACACACACACACACACACACACAGACGTACTAATATATTCTTGGTTAGTATAACAATGTTATCATCAGTAATGCACATTATTAACTGCTTTGACCTTTCTGCTGTAGACCTTTTTTCCTATTACTTTTCCATTGTTGGACCTGCTTTGAATAGGAAGGGCGGTGTTTGACAGGAGAGCAAAGTGGAAGCAACTGAAACCTTTAGAAAAATGTAGGAGTGCAAGGGCAGCCCTTATTTGAGAGGAATAAGGGCTGAGAAAACAGGAGATTGCAGGGGGATAGATAAGGACAGCATGAAGAAGAAAAGAGTAGAGACGAAGGGAGAGAGATGGGAGAGAATGAAAAGCAGTGGAGAGGGGGAACAGCCAGAAATAGCTTGTTATGGCCTTTTGTTGAACCTCTGCCAGAACCTTCTGTTGCGCCTTTCTTCCTGTGTTACACACAATGCCACCTCCCTTTTTCCTGAGTTGCCTCATGCCCTAACTGTAGAACTTTACCTAATTTTGCTTGTAAAACATAATTTTATCTCTTATTATCATACCTAAACTCATATATAGACACTAAAATGCTAATGTTGATGCTGAAGTCAGTTTTGACTTTAACACTTAAGGTAAAAGTGAAAATATTTTTTATTTTTTCTAGCTTTCCTATACCTATTACAAACTCTACTTTCTCTTTTCCAGTCTTTTCTTCCAGCTCGGTCACCAGGAGAAAATGTTTGCATTGCATATTTCTGCAAATCAACTATAAGTTACGTTGATGTAGTGATGACCTCACTTGGTCATCAGGAGGTGCAGGGGATGGTAGGTGTCATGTTTACACAGGGAGACGCCTGCAAAGCTGCAGACCAATGTTTGAGACCATCAAACTAAAAACTGGGTTATTATAAATGTTAATGTTGTAAATGTTTTCCCACCAGCAATGGTGCCACAGAAAGTGGTTGTTTAATATGGAGACATTGCTCTGTCTCCTGCCGGGTTAGTGCCACAAACAGTGAATGTTTTTTACCAAGACAATGATGCACTTTCTGCTGGGATGCTGCCAAGAAAAGTGGTTGTTTCTACACAAACATCACTGTGTTTCATGCCTGGATATTGGCATGAAAAGTAATTGTTCTTACTGAGATATTGCTGCATTTCCTGCCAACGTAGTACCACAAAAAGTGGCAATCAGGTGAAGTCAGTCTTGTGCCATCAAAAATGTGTATTTTAGGTCAAAACAAGATTTTTTCTGAACTGTGACCAAGTTGCTTTTGTGCATAAACCTAACCACATGTTAACCACAACATTGTTATAACGTAAAGAAATGTGAAGTTTCATGTAACAAATCTGTGGTTTGCATAAACTTAGATGCCAACATTACTATTGGCTTGTTTCTCCATTCATAAGGTATCCTCACAAAGACATTTTGAGAATGTGCTCAGTTTTGCTCACTAATTTTAATAGTTAGACAAAGTCAGTAGAAATGCTATCTTTAAATTTTATTGATTGTTGTTGGAGGGAGCTGGAGTAAAAGCCAGAGCGAGGGATGAGCGGATGATGTGCAGTGTTTCCCACAGGATCTGGGTTATTTGTAGTTGTGGTGTCAGGCCAGGAGAACAGCCAGGCACTGATGAGTACATGCAATGCAATTAGCACATTCAGTGCATTGCTCTTTTTGTGCATTTGGGTAATATATTTCTGGTGTACATGTCTGATGTGGTGATGTGTGACCACAATTTAATCTTTGTAGGTACAATACTGACATGAAATAGATGGATGCCTGTGGCAAGCTGGCTTGTTCCCTAATTCCTCACTTTCATATGCATGTTTATTTTTCAAAATGACACTTGCATCACCATGGCTTTGCATTGATCAAGCTATTTTGCAAATACGGCTTCTTTATTGTGCTGAGATAGACACATTTGCAACACATGACTTTACACATGACATTACTTCTTCATTGTAGCGTGCTCTCTTGTCTAGCACTTTAACTTGAAGTGAGCTTTTTTTTTAAACATTTCTTTTGCCCCCTCTTTTTTTCTCTAAATGCCCCCTCTCTTTAGGTTTCTAAAGCTTCCTCAGAGTTTCCTAAAGGTGTTTCAAAGACCTCTAAAAGAGAATTGTAAATGGTTTTATACCATTATATGAGAGGGATAGTTTCTAATAAGCCAAGTTTCCAGTTGCATTTAAAGATGCCTCATGAATTTCATCACCTCATAACTGTTTTCTGCTTCTTTTCTTTTTTATTTATTTTTTCTTTTTCTAGGTGATTTTGCTCATCATCTCCCACCACTCTCGCCTCCCGTCTTCCATTCATGAGCAGCGTGGCTGAGTTTAACAGCGGCAGCCATGGATGACAAGGGCTCGGTGGGGAAGATTAGCGTGTCTTCGGACTCAGTGTCCACTCTCAACAGTGAGGACTTTGTCCTTGTGTCCCGGCTGGGGGACGAGACACCCTCCTCCACTAATAATGGTAGTGATGACGAAAAGACAGGACTGAAGGTAAGGATGGTTGGGTGTAGGTATGGACGGAAGTACAAAGGAGAGAAGGGAGGCTTCAGAGCTGTACTGGTCAGAGTCTGAAAGTCTGTTGACGTTTACTGCCACTTGAATAGTGCATAAAAAATATGTTACTTAATGTGATCTTCATGACTATGCTCAGTACTGATAATAGTCACAATCTGGTCCTGATAACATAAGAAAAATTACAGCTACTGTGCTAGTAGGAGGCCAGAGTGTGCTGCAGATTTAGTTATGTCAAATAAGCACTCTTTTTGTAATAGTTAAAACTGATTTAGGTTAGGGCTGGGCGATATGACAAAAAAAAGGCAATATTTTTAGGCTGTATCCTGATGCACAATAGGTATTTTATTTTGAAATCTCCCCTAAACTATTTTAGACTACTAAAATACAAAATTATGAAAAGAACTACAGTTACAATGGAGTGAAATAAAGTAGCAACTGCCATATAATACAGTTAAATAAGGTACTGCTATAATAAAGTTTAATAAAATATTGTTATTATCAGGTTAAATAAAACACTGTTATAGTAAAATGAAATAAAGTATTTTTATAATTAGATAAAGCAAGCTGGTGCCTTTATTTTGAAGGACCCAGCTGTCTTGGGCTCACGAGTACTCGTAAGATGTTTTCACTGTGAAATTGAAGCTTCCTGTCAACAGTTAGATGTCAGCACTGCCACACTTTTAAATGTTAGGATTCTTCACTGTGAGCTGGCAAGAAACTAACAGCTCTCCAGTCAATATATTATAAAGATTTGCTAGTTGCACTGGTGCTCCGTGGTCACTCAGTAATCGTGATCAGAGTCGCAGACAAAAATGCACACTTGACCTGCTCACCTGCTATTGTTAAACTCGTTTATTTTTACTGCACCGCTGTTAAGCTTTAAGATTCAGTCACTGTAAGCTGGAAACAAACTAACAGCTCTCCAATCAATATATTAGTAGTATTTGCAAGTTTCAGTGGTGCTCCAGGAGAGAGCAAGAGAACCAAACGCCATAGAGCAAATCTCATGTTCATTGCGTTAAAAAGATTATGCGACAGTTTCTAGTCGATGTTTGTGTTTTGGTCATTTTATATTTCCCATGTGGGACAAGTCATGATTCATTGAGTATATTCGATATATCGCCCCCCCTAATTTAGGTGATGTATCTCAGGACCCACAGCATGATTTACCAAAACGTCTTGATATTCATTTCATCTTTACCTATTTGTCGCACATGTAACTTGATAAAGTTGCAGGTCAGGGGTCACAATCCATACTTATCACATCGTCAACAGGTTGTGTTCATGACAGCTCTTGTCCATCTTTTTAAACATGCAGTTTCACACTCTAACCATGAGGCTAACCATGTCTTGTTTTGCTTTTTCCCACATTCTCACTCTACGGTCTTCTCATAGTTGGTCTTAGATTTGTGTGTTTTATCTGTGAGTGTCTGTTTCCATTTGCTTCATATAGTAAAGGGAGCCCTTAAATTGTTGCACATCGCCAGACATTGGGAGTACATTGTTGCTGGCTTTAATTGTAGTAAAGAACTTTTTTGTTTTCCTAAGTGCTTCCTCTGTAAATGGTGGGTATGATTTAAATAGTATGGGATAGTGGAAAGAAGGGTGTCATCCTTGCAAATCATGCAACCGAAGAAAACACTTTGTATATCTGTGGGTGAGCTGAAAGTGTAGGAAAAATCAGTTGATATTTTACCAGTTTGTCATTCAGCATCTGCAAAGCTGAATACTTTACTTTGGGAGAACCTCTGCAGTCAGTCAGCTGCTTCTGTAAGTATACAGCTTGTGCTATTGTACCACAGTATGTCTGACATATAGTACGCCCTCTGCGCTTCAGTTAGCAGTCACTCAGCAGATATTAGTTGACAAACAGTGTGGCGATGCAGCTGTGAGTGCTTTGAACTCATTGTCATGGAAAGTAATGGTGTTTTGTGACTAGGGCGTGGTCTCTACAAACAGAATGAAGACTTTTGGAGGAAATGTAGCTGCTAGCCACCATCCTGTGTGTGTCCCTGATGGGTTTAGGTTTCGCTCCTCTCCTCTCCTCTCTCCTCTCCTCTCCTCTCCTCTCCTCTCCTCTCCTCTCCTCTCCTCTCCTCTCCTCTCCTCTCCTCTCCTCTCCTCTCGCCTCGCCTCGCCTCGCCTCTCTCTCTCTCCTCTCCTCTCCTCCTCTCCTCTCCTCTCCTCTCCTCTCCTCTCCTCTCCTCTCCTCTCCTCTCTCTCCTCTCCTCTCCTCTCTCTCTCTCTCCTCTCCTCTCCTCGCCTCTCCTCTCCTCTCTCTCTCCTCCTCCTCTCCTCTCCTCTCTTATTTCAGTTTACTAGTTATAACACTTCCTTTTGTTACATTTACTTGACTGGATGGCGTGTTCGTACTGTCTCCATCAGTGTATGTCATTACTGTACTGTACCTGTTTCCTTGTAAAATAAAAAATCATTCACTTGATGTTGCAAAGTTACCAGAAGATGGCGCCAGCAGAGCATTGATGTTGCATAATCAGTTGATAGGGGGAGGTCACGCTATGGGTTGTGCTTGGAAATGAGAGAATACAGATTTGCACAAGTACAAATCGCAATTATTTTGATTGAAAACTGAGTTGAGGTATCAGTTTTTGTGCAGCCTAGAGGCAGCTGTCTGCCTGATGTTGGACGGAGGAGAAGCGGTACCCTACACACATCCACTGTTCTCAATACGTAGTGGTGAAATCACGCCATTCACTGACACTTGGTCATCCAGACATCATGTATTGGTTCTCGCCAACACACTCTTGTGCACATTTCCCTCCCAGTCAGCCCATCCGGTCAGAGAGGAGTCAGTATGTCTAAACTTGTTGTTTGTTATGCAGGTGATTTCTGAGGAAGGGGTCAGCTTTAAGGTCAGTCTCTTCTCTCACAATCCTTCCTTTCCTTCTCTTTGTATCTCTTTCTTGCTTGTATCTCTCTATTTTACTCTCTTTCTGTGATGTGATTCCGTGGTGATTCTGTTTGTGATTATTTGTGCTCTCTTTGCCGGCTGTTGAGTGAGCCAGTCTTTTTTAACACCTAGTTTTTGATGACGTTAGTGATAGACATTCTCACATATAGGACTGTAGTTGTAGCTGACAATTTCCCCAGGCTTTTAGCACTACCTGTAAATCCCAACGCCGACCACAGTTGCACAGTGACGCAGTTGTGTCAAATGTGTGAACCCAAATGTAGAATTGATAGCTGTTTTACATCCATCTTGAAATTATACTCCTTTTTTCCCTTATATGGCTCTAGGGCTATGAACGCAGATGCTGTAGCAGTAGTCTCCATCCTGCTCTAGACAATTGCTTAAGTTTAACTGCACTGAACAAATTTACCTGCAAGGCAAAGATATTATGTATGGCTATCTAAACATGGAAAGCCTACCTGGAAAATTTTACCTGAATAGTCTACCATGCAATAATAACCAATACAATTAAGGTTGAAAAATCTTAAAGGAAAAAGGAAAACTTGTCCCCCAAAATTTGCATTATATATCAATCACTCACCCAGTGATGCGTTGATTTTGTGAAGACAACTTTGTTTTTCTTGCATGCCTCCACAATGAATAAAGAATCCAAAAAACAGAGAATATTCTTGATGAATTAAAGTCATAGACGACTGCATATTGTAACAGGAAAACTACATCAAAACATCCATTTACAAACTCAGACAATTTTCGCAGTATAATTCAAGTCTCATTCTAGCAGTTGCATGCTCAGTACTTTCCAAACAAGTACATTATTGTTAAAACAGTAGTACTTAAAACTGAGCTGAAAATGAAACTTATCTATGCTCTTTTTAAACTCCACCAACAAAAACAGTAATCCTGTGTTACCTTTCAGAACACAGGAGCTGCTGGTCTACCACTGCCTCATTCAGTTAGTTAATTTGTGTTTTTGTATGACTTTGGTGTTTTAAAGACTTAGTTTGCATTAGTGATGGTCACACAATTACACAAGCAAACTAACTGATATGGCATTGGTATACCAGAAGCTTCCATGTTCAGCGAGTAAAATGATTATTATTGTCCATGGCTTTGAGGAGAGCATAGATAGTTTCACTTTCAGTTCTGTTTCCCATCAGAAGGGACTGTCTGTTTGGGAAGTACTGAGCATATGATTGGATAAATGAGACTTGGCGAATGACTTGTGTGAGTGTTTGTGAACTGACGTTTTGATATAGTTTTTCTGCTGGGTTTTTTTTTCTGGTTTTTTTATTCTTCATTCACCAGAGGCATGTGAGAAAAAGACTGTTTAAATTATGAGTTCAATGTAGCACAGGCTGAGTAACTGGTGCACAAATGATCATTTTTGGGGTGAAGTATTCCTTGAATTGTATGTTCTTTTCCTTTATGCTCAACACAGCATTGTCCTCTGCAGCTTAAGTATGTTCTCCACTTCTTACCTAACATACGCTGCTGCCACAGCAGGCAGCAAGAAGGGGCGTTGCCACCTTTTGTGGCACCTCATGGTTTGTCCGGCCTTAAGTTTGCTCTTTAAATTGCTATTTGTTACCTTGAAAAAAACTCCCACAATTCGTGTTGGCATGGCTCATCTAATGTCTTGATGCAGGTGTTTGCACAACTCAAACTCACATGTCTACTAATCACTAATATTGGATGAAATGTAATGAAGATATATCTCTTAAACTCCAACATGAAACAAGGCATCTCTCCTTTGTAAACACACTGCAATCACTTAAAATGAATGAGAAAAAATCAGTGTAGAGGGCACAGCCAATGCTGTATGAGAAAATATTATCTTAGTTTCAATATGTTAGGGTGATTACTTCAGTGATTTTGTTTGGAAAAAATGTGCTTGTGTTTTATTGTTTGTTTTTTATACAAGATGTGTTGCTTTATATGCTTCCTTTTGTCCCTGCTCCTCGGTGTGGTTGTGTTTATGTCTGTTTCTGTGTGTGCGAATGCATGTGTTTCTCCTCCTCCTCTGTGTGTGTGTGTATCAGATTGTGGGGAATGGAAGTGAGCAGCAGCTCCAGAGGGAGTTAGAAGATGTCCTTATGGACCCATCGGTAGCTGACACTGGGCTCAGATCAGACGCAGGAATGGACAGCATTGGCGGGGGCGACCATTGCCCTCTTCCCACTACAGCGTCGCCTGTACCGCCAGGCTCTGACCCTCTGAGCGCACCACCACCCAAGCTGGAGATGGTCCTTCCTGTTCAGACAGCTCAGGAGAGTGAGCTGAATGAAAGGTCTTACCGAGGTGAGCTTGGATGGGACTATTTTTTATCCCCTTTTCTTGTGACTGTTGAAGCTGACACAATGGCTCTTATCTCCAGCTTAAAGGTGTGTTTCTAAGTCATTCAGAGTGATAATCACAGAAATACCCTGGTTTCTTAATCATACAGTTTACTCTGAGTCTTTCCACTTCCCTCACTGCCTCTTTTTTATCATTGTAGCAGATGGCTCTTGCCATTTTCTTTTCATTTACCTTTCACCCCTTTGCATTTGTTACATGAATTTCACTTATTCATACAGCTGCTCTTACTATCTCTCCTCCTACTATATAGAAAATCATAATAGGAGTTTTAAAATAATCCCCCCTTTGCCTTTACCTTGTTGTGCTCTCTTCTCCACCCCCCTCCCAAACCTTTGTCCCTTTGCAGCAGATGAATCATCATCAGAGGGCAGTCCTGGCAGTCCCATCCCAGATGAGGACAGCGTTGTGTTCAGCCAGCTGACATATCTTGGGTGTGCCTCAGTCAATGCCCCCCGCAGTGAGGTGGAGGCCCTCCGTATGATGAGTATCCTCAGAGGGCAGTGCCAAGTCCCTCTGGATGTCACACTGTCTGTGCCAGGCGTGTCTGAAGGCACTGTCAGGTAGGGGACACATACTAGCTCCAGTTCTTAAATGTACTTTAACATATGTCTACTTACAATATGCATACTTGGGCACCTAATGTTGAATTAGATGTCATACACACACACACACACACACACACACACACACACACACACACACACACACACACTATAAAACGCACACATATAATGTCATCATGCAACAGCATCTTTAAGATATCAAATGGCAGTATTTTTTATTGATATTCTAACAGGTTGCTGGACCCCAATGCCAGTACAGAGATCGCCAACTACCCTATCTACAAGATTCTGTTCTGTGTGCGAGGCCATGACGGCACACCAGAGAGCGACTGCTTTGCCTTCACTGAGAGCCACTTCAATGCTGAGATCTTCAGGATCCACGTGTTCCGCTGCCAAATCCAAGAGGCGGTGAGGATTCACTCATTAATTGATTGCTGGTTGTTAAATTTGTGTGTAACTATGGATTGTTCACTGGAGACACATTTAAAGGAAAGGGTCACAATTGTTATGACTCCTCACCGGCAAGAGCCGTGGCTAGAGGATTTATGTTTTTGGGTTGATTCTTAGTGCGTCCCATTCTCAAAAATGTGATATGTCAAAACGCCTTGAGGGAATTCTTCAGCTTTGGCACAGGCGTCCACTAGAACTCAAAGATGAACTGCACAGATTTTGGTGGTCGAAGGTCAAAGGTCAAGAGCAGTGTGACCTCACAAAACAAGTTAAAGTCAAGAATTCATAAACTAATTATAACAAAGTTTCACACAAAAAAAAAATTATAAATGATTTGATATGATTTTATATCCAAAAAGTCAAAGGTCACCTTTACTGTGACATCATAATGTTCTGCAAAAACACTTTTCTGGCCATTATTCAGCAACATAACTCAGGAACAGAAGGGGAGACATTTGGTCAGACACTGAATTGGTGATACTAATCTTCGATGTCCATCTTAAACTGTGCAGGTTGTAAAGATATTCTGTTAACTTTGCCAAAAAATACACATAACACCTTTTATTAAATTTCTTCAAAGTCTTCACTTCCTGAACTATGAGCCTTGACAGATATTAATGTAAACTACAACTTCACTGGTTGTTGGATGAATATAACCACAAGGCAGTGATTCTAGTTTAAATTTTTAAATGGAAATTTTAGCTTGAGATAAATGTTGGAATACATTTTTGCACAAAACAAGGACTGTGGGTTTTTTCCTCTATCACATCATGCATTAGTTAGGGAACTCTTAAAGGCCAGTATGAACAGGAGGAATGATTACATCAAGAAAAACCTGAATCTGTCTATTTCAATACCTCTTGTAATTTGTTTATTTATTTTGTGTGTAACAACTAAATGCCATTTTACCATGCTCAGTGTTGATCTGAGGAGTATCAAGGGATAAAAATGTCTATGATGACAAATGTATTTGAGTTTTAATGCCTTATAAACAAAAAGCAGGCATGGTCTTTCCCTTTTTACTGAGAGAAGACCATCCCACATTCTGGTACAGTTCAAACATACCAAAAGAAAAATGGTAACAAGCAGTGTTACTGCTATTCAGAGAGCGAACCAAAGGGGGGAGCAAAAGCTCCTCTTAGAAATGCTCCTCTGCTCTGTATTCACAATACGCTTCTTTATTCAAACTTTTTCTTTCTCTTCCACTCATGTACATATACATGTGTACACGCACATAGTGTCAACAGTATTCTGGTTGACCTTGTCTTAAAATGGTGATCTCCCCGTAGCGTTTTCCTCAGGGTTTAGCAACAGTGTTGCAGCTTCGTCAGAGGTCCCCAAGGTTTTATGTCATGCTCTGCAGGCTGTGCTGCAGTGCACATGTACATCATACACAAAGTACTCACAATCCCCCAAGCTAACATATAGGGTAGAGGAAGTGTCATTGCTTATACACAGTGAGTTCAGCAGAGATATAAAGGAAGAGAAGAGGGAATCCACTCATGAAACTGGGTTAAAGTACTGCTTCAGTGCTCGGTGACCTGATTCCTCCCTCATGGAAGCACTCTCCTTCAATGTCACTTAGAGCCTCCAGACAGATGCCACTTTATCAGACCCACATCATCCTACTACCTAGATTCTCAGACACCCACTTATAACACACATGTTCACACTAAAACATTAATGCATATATTCAACACACACACACACATAAATCCACATGCTGATAAGCCCCAGCAGTAATTAACTTCTTTGCTTAGCAACCAGACATCTCTGTCTTCAGCTCTCTCTCCTCTTCTCAACTCACTTCCTCTTGCTCTTGCCTTTCTTTTCCTCTCAAACCCCCAGCAACAAACCAAGCTGCCATGCCATCAGCTTTTCCTTTTTTTTTTGGCCTCACATTTGCACTTAAACACTGAAATGAGTCACCCCGCTGGTTCCTACTTATTCAGAAAAAAGCTGCTGGAGTCATATGTCTCCCATCAATCTCAAACCCCAATGTAAACAAGTCCCAAGACATCTTAAAGCACTGTTCATGTTGATGCCTACTATGCTTGGGTGATATGGTGAGATTATTATTCAACACAATATTGGCTGGCCATGATAATGGTCTTTACATGTCCATGTTTACAGAAAGACATTCAATTGTAAAATGCCTGTTATGAATGTTGCACTATATTCAGTCTCTTTTTTACTTGTTCTCTTACTTTCTTTATGCTAAACTGCGTTGTTAAATCCTAGTTTATAAATCATCATACATCTTCCCCTTGGCAGGACCATATAACTCCTACCATGGTGAGCAATCAATCCTCAATCATCAGGGCCTCTGCAAAAGCGATTAAATGTAGAAGTGACAGTCAACAATTGATTTATTTGATCTGTTAATCTCAGCAAGCTCATGCATTAAAAAAACAATACAAGAAAAACAAACAAACAAAAAAAATCTTATTGCCTATACATTGTGGCTACCTACAGATATTACAACATATGTGTCTCCAGTCCTATCATATTTGTATCCATGTGTGGCTCTCTCTTATTTGTGACACTAATTTCATATATCTGTTTTTCTGAGAGCAGTATATTCATAAAGCGAATTTTGATAACACCTAACCCTAATACCCACACAAACTTCCATATCTGTACAGAGCTAACCTTGTGGCGGGCCATCACAGCTGGACTAAAACTGTTTACTTCCTTATTTTCTCCAGCTGTCTCATCTGATACAACAAGTGACCTTATTATTAAATGAAATAGTTAAGAGCATCTGAAGCATTCGTTTGCCATAATTTTAAGAATATGACAATTTGGAAAGAGAAATTAGAAACTATGGGCAAATTCTTTCCATTCTTTTATTGGAATTATTACTGTAAGTCCTTTTATGTTTTATACTCATAATCTCTTTATAATTTCACTTTTTAAACAGACTGAGCTGAGCTGTTGATACATAAAGCAAACCACATCCTCAGCCTTACTCCGCCTCCTTTGTGCCAGACCTCCTAGTCAGGCCCCAAGGCTGCTTCCTAACGATTCCCAGTTTTCTGGTGTTGATGGGGATGCAGAGCTCCGCTGACTCTTAAACGCCTCCCTTTTTGTTCCCATCATCTTGCTGCTCCTGTCCAGAGATGTGTATTTAGTACAGTTCAAATCAAAATGGCTTAAATAGATTTGTTTCACTCAAATGATTTGGGTTCCTGACCCAAATTAAATCACATGTTCAGAGAGACAAACACAAATGGGGTACTGACAAATGAATACGGATTGTTGCCGTGACATCATTTCAGAATGTCTCAAAGCTGCATTCAAGTACGCACATTAAGATAAGGCTACCATATAGGAAAAAACAAGAATATTCTGTAATGGAAGTATAGACAGTGTAGCCCGATACTTAACAAGTTCCAGATTTTTAAGAGCTACAGTTTTAAAGGCTGAGTCAATATCCAAAATGTCTGATATAATTACATTTCAATAAAAAAAATTAACATTGAACATTTCCCCTGCATTTTATATGAAATAGTTAAAAATGTTATCCTGAATTTTTATAACAGTACGTCCCTCTTGAACTCACCTGTCTCTTCAGATAGATGTGCTAGGCGTTCTTTTTTTCAAGGATTGATTTTTCTGCAACTATCTACAACTGTCCAGGAAGTAATAAAGGTCTGCACACAAAAACAAACAGGCCATTTCTAGACAGTTGAAAACTGGTCAGTGTTGATTCTAGCATCGATTGGAACAGTACAAAACAGCAATTCTCTTGTGCCGTTTGTCAGAATTTCAACCATACAGGGGGTGACCCCCATCTAACTCCTTATTTCCCATCTCTTACATCCAGTCCCCCAGTGTTTCTCAATAAACAAACCCCCTGCGATGCCCAAACATCCTTCTACTGTACCGAGAACATAACAAAGGCTTTTTGTAGGAGATGTTAAGAGCTGCTTTATACCCTGGCCTTGAAAAAACCAAAAGAGCGTTGTTATTTATTGATAACAGCAGTTTCCACACACCAACTCTCAGTCACTAACCCCCAAGCTCTGCTGTTTACCAGAATTAGAGATCATCCAAAACCACTGTGCTGTGGGCCCCTAGTTGGGGGAACGCTCTGTTTGTTATGACACTCACATGTCTGTGTAGTAATAATCAGAAATAAAATCAAATACTTACTTAATGCAAATCTTGTGAGTGGAAAAGTATGTTTAGTGAATCTAAATAAATCATTACCACCTAGTTTTCCACACTTGGCAGTCTTTCACTGACCTCCCCCAACTCTACCCGGGTTGATTTAGCAGAACTCTGCAGTCCCTGGTAGGACTGAGTCATCTCTGCCTAATGCTTGTAGGAGCAATACCTCCACACTCCACACAGGCAAATGTGAATCAGTATGTTGATTAAAACTCAAAATGGTTAATAGGTTGGAGGATCTGCTGTCAGTAGAGTAGTGGGTCATTAGGTAAGCTTTTTAGTGCCCCATATTGCAGAATGGCATAACAGATCTGTAGAGGTTTGGTGCAGTTTTTAATCGATACTAATGACTGATTACTTGCTCAGCGCAGATATTTTTGGCTTCCAGAACTCCATTCTATGGTCTACAAGACATTTCAGCTACAGAAGCTGCTAAACTTTGTGCCAAAGGCAACAGAGTAAAGTACAATATTTTGTCATGTGATAGTGTTTATCTCTTTTGTAAATGTTTTGTATTAGGTTTTAGTTTTAATTCGCTAACTTGTCAATGTTGGCTGTGTTTTTAATCGAAGGGACATGACGGTGATCATTAACCCTTTGAAACCTGAGCAAATTGGCTTCATTTCTTTCAAAAACCCGGGTAAAAGGCGATGAGCAAAGAAAAAAGAAGTGATGCAAAAATTAGCCAGGATTTAGTAAAAAGTACAAGAAAATTACCTGAACATAAGTTAAAAAAAGGCAATGAAAAGGAAATTAGTAAAATAATATAAAGGAAATGACCTGGAAAAAGTGCTTAAAAATTATATAATTTTGTAACATAATTTTCAATATGTAATTAAAGTAATTGTAAATATAGTTTGAACGTAGCTTTTTTCTTCTTTTCCTTCAACATTTTGCCCTAGCTTTTTAAAAAATAATTTTCTAAATGTATTTATTGTAATTTATGAAACATTTCTTACCTTCTTCTCATTGCCATGTTTGGAAAGGAATCAAACCAATTTGCTCAGAGTTCAAAGGGTTAAATACTTGTGAAAGGCATTTGAAAGCAGCACAAGAAAAGTGATGTTGCTCCAGGTTTCAAAGAGTTAATCTACTAAGGTATCACAAACGCTTCAGTTCAGGCAAGGTTGTTAAATAAGAATTAGACATGTCCATAAAACAAATGTTTAACGAGAAATAAATGCAAATAAAGTTGCTAAAGATTTAATCCAAACACATCAAATTAAATTGATATCGGTAGATTCTGTGTTTTCTATCCCCCAAAAGGGGGCGCAGGCCTTGACATTTTACAAAGTTGCCATATGTGCTGTTCTGATGTTTGCTGAGGCAATTTCTACTGACCATGAGCACAAGTCAATATAAATGTCACAAATTCCCTTTCAAACACAGATTATTTACCTGTATATCTGCATTATTAGTCCTCCCCATTGATTTATTTTAAAGTGTTTTGTGTATATTTACCTTTCTCCTGCAGGTGAGTAGAATACTGTACAGCTTTGCCACGGCGTTTCGGCGGTCAGCTAAGAAGGCAGTCCTGTCATCTCAGCAGCCTGCTCCGCTCACCCCTGACAGTGACTTGTTTACCTTCACTGTCAGCCTGGAAATCAAGGAGGATGATGGCAAGGGTACCTTCAGGTAACATACATTCACCCATGATTTTTTTAATGTTTGGAGCATGAATTCACATTTTATTATGCTTTCACATAGGTGTAAATTGTGAGAAGTGAATGTGTCATATTTGTCTTGAAATGCTTTGGGGTTGCACAGACGTTGGGAAACATGGAACTTTTTCCATTGTACCTATTGTGACTTCAGCCAGAGAAGAATGAACTTCATGTACCTGCAGCTCCCTCAGTCTCACTCAGACTCACCCTGGGTCTGGGGTTCGCAGTTGTCTGAGACTGCTTTAGGAATCTCAGTCGATGTTTGCTCCATCCAACTCATCTTCCTTGACCCTTTTTATTTTGTTTTCACATACTACTGAGTCATGCCTGTGTGTTCGAAAACAGCCTGGGATACTCAGCTTGTTTGGAAAACAAAACCGAACGAGAAAATATGCCCGTGGTTATTTTTAACCAGCATTTCCTCCTCATTAGCTCTTTGGTGATTATTTTTAGTGTCCTGACTTTCATGCAAACAGCTCTCACATGCAAGCACGCATGAACTGTTTTTGTATGAGAGCAGTTTGTCCTTGTGGATGTAAGATATGGAAAGAGTGTTCTATACAAACACTGCACATAGTATATCTTTAAAATATAATACAAGTGTATTTACCTTGTTAAGGCATGACTGTGTGCGATAGTATGGTTGACTAAGCTGTATCTGGTGCATTAAGTCCCTAGTACTCACAGAGACATCTTTTAGTAATCTGAGTGCTGCCTGAAATCATGGCAGGTTCCAAATGTTTACAATAGATTTCAAACTGATTGATAGATTTTTTTTTCATGCAAGAATCTTTGAACTTGATGATTCTTTAGTGTTTCCTCAGAAATTTGTTTCTGTGAAGGTTTGGAAAGTGTTGATTATTGTTACTGTTTTAAACATGCCTCTCTATCCTGCTCTGCTTTGAGAGCAGGAAAGAACCAGGACCAGACCATGTTTGAAATAGCTCCTATACAGGCTTTTATTATGAAAAATTGGTTTATTCTGAACATGAGCCATGGTCTTTGATTTTTTTCTGTCAGTAAGGCTGATTTACTGATTAGTGGTAAATGTTATTGGCCTAGTTTTCTAGCAGAAGAAACACTAGTTGCTTTAATTTTAGGTTTTATTTGTTTCAAAAGTAGAAACTGAGGGAATTTTATTTTCCTTCTCCATCCAGACAAAAACAACCTGTCTAGTCACCCTGTGGTCAAATGTGAACTTAAATTTCCAATATAAGGTTTCAAATGAGTAAATCTGCCTCACTGTGTCATTGTATCTGCTACATAATTTAACCATACTTTTGACACATTGATCTCTGCTTTTCTCTATTGATGGTCTTTTTGCTGTTAAAAATGTGGGTACTATTTCTTGTTTTCACATTTTTCAGTGCTGTAGCAAAAGACAAAGACAAGCAGAGTTTCAAGCTTCGTGCGGGAATGGACAAGAAAATTGTCATCTATGTCCAGCAGACGTCCAATAAGGAACTGGCTATTGAGAGGTGAGATAAAGCACAAACACAAGCACGTACACTCATGCACACATGCAAGACATCCTCAGAATAGCTTCAGAGAGGCATCCTCTGAGATACTAGTTTAATATACAGTGCCATAACACCACTGAATGTTGATTTGTTTCGTTTCAAGTGTTATTAAGATAAGCTATAACATCCAGTCAGGGATGAGACTACTTTAAGACAGATAGGAAACACAGAAAACAGAATTAAGTTTTCATTAAAACACAGTGTGTGTGTTTATATGTACCCTAATATTCCACTAATACTAAGAATAATAGTCCAGTTAGTATAAAAATGCCTCATGTAACCACCTGGAATTTTAATCAGCTTGAGAAACTTGTAACAATCCATTCAGTACGTTGGAGTGAATATATACCTTCTGCTCATTTTTGCCCCAGGTGGGGGTAACACATCTAAGCCCCTCCCTTTACTGATTTCAACAGAGAAACATTCATCTATTAAAAAAGTATTTAGTGCACTGGTAGTGCTAGGTTCTTATAAGTGCTCTGATCAATACATGTATCCTTGGATTTTAAAACAGGAGCTTTATAGAAGGTGGCTGTTATACGCTGCATTGTGGATTTGCTAAACATAGCGATCATGATCAAATGATTCGATGGTATTGTAAAACTTATGTCACAATGCAATGTTATTGCAATTTTAAATGTTTTGCAATATGCTGAGTACTGCGATAACTAGGGATGTAACGATGCATTGCGAGGCAGTTAAAAATCGATACAAAATATGTGAGAATCAAATCGGTGAAATGAAAAATTAACTGCATTACTTTTTTGAACAGCAGAGGGCGTGATCTAATTTTGACTTTGCTTGCTTGACATCACACGTCACAATTTCTTCAAACTCGCCCTCTCTGCTTTCCTCTCTAGCAAAATAATTCTAATGCAAATAAAGTTGCTAAAATAATTCTTTAATTTGCTATAGAAAAGAAGAGAAAATGCAGTATCTTGTATATTTTTTGTTTGAAATATTACTATTATATATTATTATATATACTATTTTTCAGTCCTAATTTTTCTGTAATCTCATTTTGCAATTAAAACAAATTGTGAGGAAATCATATTGTAAACCCAGTATCGTGAATCTATCGATTCATGAGTTGAGTGAATCGTTAAATCCCTAGATCAACACACATTTTGCAATATAATGCAATTTATTACCTTTTTTCAACTGTAAGCTTTGTCCCCAAAGAAAAACTTGGTTAACATATATCCTACCAAGAAAAAGCTTGAAAGATTACCGTATGTGTTTTTTTTTTCCACTTCTTTTGCAGCAAAATGTATCTGTTGGTCAAAAAAAGCAACTGATTTTATTCTTTTAATAGGCTACCGAATGTTTAGTTTGTATTTGCAGTATTTATAAGTTATATGGTAAAAAAATCAATATTTAGTTTCTGTGTATTGATACAGTATTGCAAAACAAAATAAAGCGACACTAGGGTGTATCGTTTTTTTCCCCTCCATCTCTTGTTCATGTAACCTCAGCTGTTGTCAGGTCCTTTTGTTCAGTGCATTATTACATTTCCTTCCATTAACCAAGAGAACATTTTGGTATGTTGACAACGCTCCTTAGAGAAGATTTATTTTGAAATATAACAACCAAGGTGACATATCTAAACATGACAAAGTAGCAGAAATAATTTAGATTAATGTAAACAGCCAAGGGAATGAAGGATAAAACTGACATTTTGGAATTGTCCTAAAGGGAAACTACTTAAGCAGAGAATCTGTCAGACTGGCCGAGATTCTTCCATTTGCTCCAGTTGCGGTGTTTCTGCTTAAAACACTCAGACATTTGAAAAGAATCACTCATCTATAATTGATAAACACAGAGCAGTGAACATCTTTACATCCGTGTGTCAGGTCGCGTCAGGTTTTAAGTGTTCCGGCACAGTTTTAAGATGATTGATGTGAGTCTGTCTGCAAGGCTCTTCATTTTCCATGCTTTGATAAATCTGCTGAAATGTAAACAATCCATCACCTTTTTGCCGACTTCCATTTTCACGGTGGTTTGTTATTGTTTGATGAACCCAGACAAGGTGAGGATTGAAGGGCTGTGTTTAAATATCCCCATGTTCTGCTCTGTGTTAGAGGATCCCTCCAGGAAGCTATTTGCGGTAACATGTGATGATCAACGACTGTTTTTACTCTATAGGGAGATTTATTGTTCTGTGTCTGGTTCCTGCTCTTGCTCTCTATTTTTTTCCCTTCATTATGTAATCCTATTCATGTCACTTTTCTCTCTTCTGTGTGTGTATGTGTGTGTGTGTGTGTGTGTGTGTGTGTGTGTGTGTGTGTTCTTGATTGTTTGTTTGTGTGGGTTGCGTGCTTTCATGTGTGTCCCCTCTGCAGGTGTTTCGGTCTCCTGCTCAGCCCGGGGAAAAATGTGAAGAACAGCGACATGCACCTGCTAGATCTGGTTGGTGACTGTTTTTTTGTGTTTGTGTGTCACTGTGTGTTTGCATGCATTTGCTGACATCCCTCCAACTCCTGCCCCTTCAGGAGTCAATGGGAAAGAGCTCAGACGGGAAGTCTTACATCATCACAGGAAGTTGGAACCCCAACACGCCTCAGTTCCAGGCTGTGAATGAGGAAACGCCCAAAGGTAGCAGCCAAAAATGTGTCAAAAATTCACATAAAAAAAGAATATTTTTCAACACCTATTATTTCCTTGTTTCACATTTTATTAGCTAGTTGGTTGTTTATTCACACATATTTTTACACTAATATTTGACACATTGCCAAGCGTGAAAATCACTTTCCGCTGGTTGCACAAATCCCCAAATCAAGCTGTGAAGGAGCAATTTACTGTAAAATTACAGCTACACTAAATAGGTATGAAACTGCACTTTAATCATCTCTGTCCCTGTTAAAAATAATGTTGCAAAGCAGAAACTTCATACATTTTAACAGATCACACATAAATATAGCTGAAAATTTGATAATGACACAGGCAGTTTTTTTCCATCATTGTGCCACATGCTACATCTTATGCACCACCAGTCTACCTTTAAATACAAAATGTCAGATTCCATCGTTTTCATAAATTACACAATTATAGGTTGGCATGGGACAATAAAAATTTTATGTCATCATAATCCTGGGCAAAATATTGTCAATGCCAATATTATCCTGATATCAGCAAAGCATGTTTAAACTCTTAAAGTGGCAATAAAACATACTAGAATCACTTTTCTTTACTATTTTGCTAGAAAAATGACATTTTTATTGCATTGCAGACATCACAGATAGTGATAATTTTAAAAAGCCAGGTTTTTTTAACAATCGAAAATGGCATTAAATCTTTAATAAGAAATATGCCAATGATTTACATAGATCTTTTTTGTTTTTTGAGGTCGATGCATATGCAACCTGTTGTTGCGGAGTGTGGTCAATTGTTTGGATATTTTTGATGCTTATCTCTGATGAAAATTCAACATGATCAACTTTTTGAGTGTCATTATATTGCGATTCTTGTTAAAATCCTACATTGTCCCATCCTTAGTAACAATTTTAAGTTTCAATTTTTTTGGTTTGTTGGTAGTGAATTGAAGGGAATCACTGTCTTGGGATGACATTTTGGCTTTTTTCATTTTTTCCAGATAAATTTATGTACATGACGACAGCAGTAGACCTGGTGATCACAGAGGTGGAGGAGCCGGTCCGTTTTCTGCTGGAGACAAGGGTCAGAGTCTGCTCCCCAAATGACAGGCTGTTCTGGCCCTTTAGCAAGCGAAACTACACTGAGACCTTCTACCTGAAACTACGACAGGTACATCAAGTCCTGGCATAATTTTCCATCCAAGATTTATTCAGTTGAAGTGATGATCTGTCTTAATTGCACCAAAAATAAGCTGCAGTGATGCAAATGAATCAGTTTGTTAACACACTGTTTGTTTGTGACTGACAAGTAGTTTCTTGATGCATCTCTCTTCAGATGGAACGTAAGGAACGTAAGAGTCCCGCCTCTGACACACTATATGAGGTGGTGAGTTTGGAAAGTGAGACAGAGAGAGAGAAACGAAAGACCACAGCCAGTCCCGGCATCTTGCCCACCGGGGCTAGTACCACTGTTCCTTCACCACCTGAGGATGATGAAGAGGAAGGTGATGTGATGCTGTCTTACTTTTCCGCTTAGTCACCTCTTATGGGATTCTTGTTTTATCAAAGGCACACAATACAGAGGGATAAGAAATATGTTATTAAAATCAAATTCCATATATAGCACAGGGTATATTTTCTTAATATAACCCATATGAAAATATTTTTTTTGCATACATGACCACATAGAACCACAGAGGAAGCCTGTTTGGTAGAACCATCTGAAAATGGTTTCAGCCTTTTGAACCACTAGTTGAACTTGATCATGTCAGACGCAAACAGCCTCAAAGCTGACACTAAACTGGCAAGATAATATACATTTTGTACTCTTTTACCCTGGAATGCTTAACCATTGTGTTACCCTTGCAATTATGCTGCATATTCTCAGATATTTACGATTTACATTTGCACCCTGGCTCGATGACTCATTAAAAAATAAAACTCTACAGGGCTGTACCAGATATAGACTTGTGGTCCACGGGAGTCAAAATCCTGTGGGTTATCAGGCGCTGTGTGACAGAACTGTTTGTACTCCTCACACAGTACTTAGCCAGTAGTGATGTGTGTGTGTGTGTGTGTGAGAGAGAGAGAGAGAGAGAGAGAGAGTGAGAGAGAGCGGTAGCAAATAGCATAAAAGGCAGAGAACAAATAGAGGTACTTTTTTTTTTTATCCATCTGTGTGTCAGTCTTTGATCTACAGTCCTGTTTGATCTCACTCTTAGGACTGCATGTCCATTGACTGCTCCTTGCCGGTTGTTGTGAATATATAGATACCACAGTACTCAGATACAAAATTTGTGCCAGTACGTAAAGATATGTTGTACAGTGTATCAGTTGGTACCATGAAAAGATTAAGTGAAAGACCCTACTGTCTGTTTAGACCATAAAATGTAACATCTAGGTATGCATGTGGTTTAGGAAATAAGAAATTACCCATAAGAGAGATGCTGTTGAAGCTCAATATTATCATGTCCACAGCTCAAATGCACATTGTACATTGTACAAAAACAGCAGTACTGGTTGCCAGCTAGCAACAGATATATTGGGGCTTATTAAGGTATAGATTTTATTAGCCCACTCAACTTGATAACGCGATCTTTATAGGAGAACCAGAAATGCACACAAAAACAAAGGTGGACCATGAAAAACCAAAACAGTGACAAAAAATTGCTGATTTTATGTAAATTTACATTTTGGCCACTAGAAATGAACTTGATGGCCTGTGGGGTCATTGCTTAAAAATACTATCTATCGCTGATCTTGGCATCACCATTAGGCAGAAAGTTTGTGATTTTCTCCACAATTACTAATCTCTTGATATGTGACAACATCCAATGTTAAATCCTCACATTTTTATATCATTTTCATTTCACATGCAAGACTTTTTGTGACCTAACTTGTCTTTACTCTACGTGTTTGTACTCCTGTATGTCCAGATAATGATGAGCCGTTACTCAGCGGGTCAGGTGACGTTTCCAAGGAGTGTGCAGAGAAGATCCTGGAGACCTGGGGGGACTTGTTATCCAAGTGGTAAGGCTTTGTTTCCTCGTTAACATTGTCCTTCCACATGTGCACACATACACCAAGTCATTTTTGTGTGTGTGGGGAGGGGGGTAGCAGATTCACTGTATGTTCGTCAGGGAAAGAGCAGCAGGGAGGAGTTCTTGATAAGCAGCTTATTAAGATGGCTTCAGTCTCCCATTACTGCATTTGTTTTTAATCAGAAGCTTGTGATGAACTGAACTGAAACTGCCGGGACTTAAATTAGCTGTACGTTAAGCTCCCCACCCTGTCTCACACACACACACAACTTACCATGCCTCTCTCTTTTTACGTGTATGTTCTGCATGTTATTCAAGAGAACAGTATAATTTATTGTCAGTTGACTTTGTACAATACAAACTATGTATGAATTGTTTAACCTTATATATGTTTATTCTGATAAATCACAATAACCCTTGTTTTCCCGGACGACTGGGCAATATGGAGAGAATCAAATACTGCAAGATTTTCGACCAAATACCCTGATATTGATTTTGCAGTGATATTGTAGGGTTGACTATTGGTGCTTTTTCACAAAATACTTACATGAGACTTTTGATAAATATTCATTGGTATACTCTATTGACAGTTGGTGCTTTTTAAAAAATCTTTATATGAGATTTTCGATAAATAATCATCGGTATTGCGAATATCATGACTTAGTGGGTTAAGGTAAATAAAAGAACAGCTAGAAGAGTGGTACATTGAGAAAAAAACATCACATTATTGTAATGCAGCCTTTGAAACCAGGACAGGACAACATTTAGGATAATGAAATATCCAAAATCTTAGAAGCTATTCCATATCAATATATATATGATATATTGCCCAGACCGAAAACCCCAGTGACTGTAAAGTAACCCCAGTAACACTGTTAGGTGTAGGCACTACACAGACAACACAGAATACTTCAAAATTTAAGCAAAATTTACCCCAGCAGATCTCCACCCCATTAGTGATGCAATGGGTTGGAGAAATCTTCAGAGTGCTTCTCATGGAAAGACTCAGTGCCAAAATAAAAGGGAAAATGAGAGCAGCTTCATAAATGTATGGCAGCCACTGATAAATCACTTGCCCAGCGATTTATGCTACTTAATTCTCAGAGGAGGTACCACAATTTACTAGAAAGCACCAGAGGCCCGTCTGAAAATTATTTTATAAATGATTTGAAGGTTATAATGGTACAATCAGAGCGGTGTGGTCATGTGCATTCAATGTATCTTTTTAAGATTAATGTGTGTTTGTATATGAAACCCCCCACACCCCCTTATTTTTTTTTTAAATATTTCATTTTATGTGCTCATTTGCCTTTCTTTGTTGTTGTTTGTTTGTTTTCTGGATTGTTATACTTTTTAGTATTATACATCTGTGCATGTCTTTTCAAGTTGAAAATAATAAAATTTTCTTCTTAAACAAAAGCAAACAAAAAAAACCCACTGTTAGGTCTGTCAGCACTGTTAGTGCTGGTAGCACCACTGATAACGGTGTTTCAACTAAATAACTAAACAGTAGCGGGACCAAGTCGTCATGGAAGCGTAATGCCCACCCTCTGGTTCCCCCTCCAAGGTCGCACAAATGACTGTGAGCTAAACCCCTATTAACACTGGTAGTTTAATCGGCACTGTTGCTGTTGTTAGCACTGCACTGTTAATGCCACGATTTTAGCTCACCCATCTCCATGTTTGCTTGCTATGTCCGAGGTGAGAGCCATGTTTAGGCAAACCTAACCTAGACTATGAATGTCATATACTGCAAAGTGAAAAATTAATCTGTGTATCCATCATGTGATTCGGATCTGGGGGTTCAACCTTTGCCTTGGTTTTTACCATAATGTTGCAAACAAACAACCAAAGCACAAAACAAGGCAAATACATGAACTCTTTGGCAAAGGTAATGAAGAAAGAAATCATAAGACTAGTGTGTTATAATGCTAGGCTTTGTGCGGGTGATTTTGTGTGTGAGCGAGAGTGTGTGTGCTGCGGCATTGTGGGATGCAGCTCTCAGGGAGCAAATCAAAGAAAGCCCTTTACAATCTTAGGCCCCTGAGGACCAGGCCTGGCATTACTTATGTCACATACACACACATACACACAAGTACACAGTACACTTTTGTTCCCTTTCTGATACTCAGAAGAAAATGCCACACATTGCATAACCTGACTCTGGGAACAAACAAACCAAACAAGTCAGAAAATAATGAGTGATGAATTAAGAAAGGAGGAAAAAGTGAGAGAATCATCAGGGATTCAGGGATTTTCTGTCGGCTCCAGTCAGGCGGTAGTTGTTAGGTAGATACAGCTGTGTCTCCAAGTTCACCTTCTCCCTCACTCTGTATCTCTAATTCTGTCTCTGTCACTCACTAGTTGGCTGGCAGATGCCTGAGTTCACATCAGGCTGCATACGGTGTAAATCATTCTCTGAGATGGAGTGTTTCGCCAACAGCTTCAACATTTAAATGTGAAGATTCAGAAGGAAGGAAGAACTAAAAATTGCCTCTGTGTATTGCTTGCTGTTATTTTCTATTGGCTTATTGTCTCCCATTGTTTATTGTTTATCCATCCTGGTAAAAATAGTGCAGGGAGAAAAACTAATGTCAGGGAAGATGTGGAGTAATAAAGCTGAGAAAGAATAGGAAGGATATATAAAGTAAGGACTGTAGCCAACTCAGAATTATGCAAGTGGATTCAGATGTTCAGTATAAATATTAGATGATGCATTTTGTTTTCCATACAAAGTTGTAATGTTTGAACGGGCTCTGAAGGATGTTCATGTGACAGTGGCATTCACGTAAATAAGCTAACTGCATTAATGACAGGTCACGAATGTGCAGAAACATTTTTTGCTGACACTAGATAACAAACAAAAGCCAGAGACTGTATCATATTAAGTTGCTTTGAGTTGTAAATTCACCACTTCTAGGCAGAAAGTCTCCTTTCTCCTCCTCTGTGCCACAGCCTGCATGGCCGCAACTCCAAAGAGAAGCGTTAAAGTCAAGAGCACTCACTCTACAGTAAAATCTGGGGACCAAAACATACCCAGAATTAGGCTACACTACATACCATGCTGACTAGTAAAAAAAAAAAAAAAGAAAAAAAGACTGCTTGATATGAAGCAGTCTCATTCTGCTGAGGGGTCTCTGACTGATGATTCGCAGCCCTATAGAAAGTATAATGTTTTCCATGCAAAAATAGCACATATTTCACACTCTGAATCTGTGACATTTGTGTCACTGATTGATTGTATCCTTTGTGGGACTCGTAAATCCTTATGTCCGCTGTATTAGGTGATATAAATTCTCCTCACTGTCCTGATTCTTGCCCAGCACACCATCTGTAGATATGATGATAGTCCTTTATAGACACAATGTAGAGCCTATGAAAACATTGTTTGGGGTCGATATAGCAGACAGGTGTGCACCAAAAGATTGCAACTTATGACATAAAATTAGTATGTGCATGATAAACTGCCATGGTTGACTCCCCCTTTCCTCCTCTCTCCTCTCTCAGGCATATGAACTTATCAGTGCGTCCCAGGCAGCTTCCCGCTTTGGTGCGGAGCGGCATTCCTGAGGCTCTCCGTGGGGAGGTGTGGCAGCTCCTGGCAGGCTGTCATAACAATGACCACCAGGTAGAGGAGTACCGCACTCTTATTACAAAGGTAAGACCACACAAAAGTATTGTCTGTGTTAGGATGGCCAGGACATCGCAAAGTCCCATGATCCCCTAATGTTGGTGTCCTTTAACAAGATAGCTCGTACACAAGCTCCCCTAATTTTAGGATGCACCTGCAATCTGTACACTTCACCCCTGATTTCTAAATCTTTGTCCAAGCTGAAGATATCACTGAAGATAGACCTTTTTCCTGTAACAATGTTGTCTTGTGTGTTTTTACAAGGGAAGATACTGATAATTACCTGATTTTACCAGCCGATAGAGACAAGATCACCGATAATCGCATTTTTGTATTTTAAAAAGAAATTCTTAAGCTGTAGTTTATGCACACGTAAAGGTTAGAAAGGCTAAGATTCAGTGAGCAAATATGGATGATTTATTGTATCCCGTAGCCCTGGCCTAACCAAATCCAACTGACATCACAATTGTTAAAACAGAAAAACCCCGACAGAACAGTGGATGTAAAGGATGTAAAATAATTATATGTATATAATGTATATTGGATGCTTTGACATAATCTGTCAAATCAGACATGTCAGCAACTTATACACAAGAAAGTGAATGAAATGCTAACTGGGCAAAAGTTGAATTTACAGTTTGCCTGGAGATGGGCAGTTCTGGAGATAGTCCTTCATCACTGTGTATGTCTCATGTAATGGCAGCAACAGAAAGTTTGCTGATCATGCGGAGAGTGGGTGGTGTGGGTTCAAACTCCTGGGTCAATCTTGTTGTGTTTCTCTGAGACTGCGAAAAATGCTTCGGACGATGACAACACGTTTGGCTCTCTAGTCAGCGTGCTGCGCTTGTTGTTGTTATTCTCTGGCAGATTGCAAACCCAGTTTAAAGGTGCATACAGCCACATCCTGTGTCTGAGTGTGTAGATGCTGCACTTGTGAAATCAATGAAAGCAGTTTGATTTTGTGTTATCTGCTCTGTTATTACCTGTAGTTTCATTATCAGAATATTTTTCTGATATAGTATATTGTGCATCCCTAGTTTTTACACTTGGTCATAGTTTAATCTCTTTTACTGAAACTCATTTAATCAAACAGACTGAATTTCCTGTTTGTGTTTTTTTTTTGTGCTAACCAGAGCACATGTTACTGTTATTGTCCTTGGCAGTTTGAAAAAGCTTTGAAAGTACACCTCTGGGGCAACGGATTGCCCTGTTTCATAAGTATCTCTCATGTGTTTCAGACTTGTGATGGTGACCAGCTGATTACTTTTGGCGTTATGCAAGTGAAAGGTTGATGCGCTTACCCTTACTAACAAATTGGTGTTAAGTGTGTAATAATCCTTAACTTTTTTTTAAAACTAGACAGTTATGTTGTAACCTATATCCAGTTTCTAAACAAAGGAACAAAATATGTATATTACAACCTGTTTATGAACTTCTGAAAGTAAGGAGTCATTTTTCATGAGGTTGTGGCTGTTTTTTTTTACCGCATCAACGACGTGATGCTTTGTATTTCATTTAGTTTTTAGGCCATATTCAATGGTGCATCTCTTTTCTGCAAACCTGTGTGTGTTTGTATGATGGCTGCAATGTTCATGTAAAGGTCTGTCTGTGCGGCCATGTGTGGACAGATCGGAGGTGACTTAGCCCTGCTATAGGTGGGCAGCCCTCCCTGCGCGCTGAACAGTGGGTTAGTCTATGTAATTTTTGCTGTGGCTACAGCTCTGTCCACTGCTCTTATGTAAAGGCAACATCCCCGGGCAGCAAGCTGGGTCCCAGGTGGTGACAAGATGTTGGTCTTGCCCTTTCCTCCCCTCTGCTCTACTCTCCCACTCTTATTTTCTTCACCCTCGACCACATTTCCATCCTTCCTCTTTTTTTCTTTTGCTCTTTTCCTACCTCAGCCTTTGCACTTTTCCTTTATTTTGTCTTACATATTTGGCATGTGATGATGGAAACATTTTAGATTAAAGGGACCCTTGCCTGAGGATAAACTTAAATAAAAGTTTATCACGTAGGGGGCCACACTGTTTTCTGTTGACGTGAATAGTATGAATGGAATCTCAGCTTTTACTCAGACAACAATAACAATGGATCACAATGCCATTGTAGTGATAGTCATTGGACAGAAAGTTGGACAGGATTTTATTGCAGAAGCACTAAAGCATTCCAGGTTTGTACATCAGCCAACAAACACACAGAGAAAAGTGTGGAGAACACGTGCAGCTGTGTCTGACACTGACAGATGATGTGAGTGTTTTATTAAGTCTCCTTAGAGCAAGATGGGGTAAGGCAGCCAAGAACAGTTAAAGGACAGAAAGATGCTAAATCTTGTTCAACGCTATGAGGTGTGCATAGAGAAAGTTGTACTGATTTTTCAAATCAAACTTCAACCAAGACTTGAAAGGTCTTGTTAATAGAGTAGCTCTAAAATGTTGAAAAGAGTATTGAAATATATTGCATAATTGCAGTCTGAATATCATAACTTTAATTAGGAAAGAATTTCATTCACACTGATGTTGGTATTGTCACTGGTACTAATTAAAGCTGATCTTTTCATGAACTAATTCCATCTTTCCCCGTTCAGTTCCTATTTTAAAAGTTTGTACATACCATACTCATGTGCCAGCTCCTAATTTGTTTTGGGTGCTTTCTGTACTCAGCTTGCATCTCTTTGTGCTGACTTGCAATGTATGCACATTATGTCCTAGCTAGTGCCCTCCTTTGTACCCTAACTCTGTCTGAACTTGGTGTTCATCCACATATCTGAATGCAGGGCATTGATGGAAGGGGAACAGGTCATATGTTTGTCCCCTATGTAGCCCTAATGAATTATTGATATAAAAGCTCCTGTTGCTAAATACTAAAAGTACCAGTTTAACTTTGAAGGCTGACTACACCCAATAACCTATAAGTTAATTTGGCTGTTTGGCCATGGCTCAGTGTTAGCTTAAAAGTCTGGCAAACGAATAATTGGCCACGAAAGATGAGACATTGTGACACTTTGTTATTATGCTGAGGGGTAGTAACATCGTGGCATTATTACAGTATCACAGATAACACATTATTATCAGCAGAATCTTAGTTTTCTTGTACCACTGAAGTGTTGTTGCCCAATGTTTGCATGTAATTTGTCTTTGATGTTATAAGCTTTAGTTTGGTTGGTAACATTTGAAATAATGTTGGATGGCTATTTTAGTGTACATAATCCTGTTAAAACACAATTCCAAGCCTTTTTGGCTTTAATTATCCTTTTTTTTTACCTGCAGTTGTGTGACAGAGTGTCCGAGAGCATTTCTGTGAACTCTATAGTGATTTCCAGGTTCTATTTAGCTTGTGCGTGTGGTTGATGGTAGTTTTTAGGCCTGTCACGACAATAATTTCCTTATACAATTATTTACTTATACAACATAAGGACCCCAGTGATTTTGCTGGCCTCAATATTCCCTGCTGTGTTTACACGTGTTTGTTTACACGAGAATGTCACTAACGCTCTATCCATATGATGCCAGAATAAACAGCAGGGTTTCCCCTTCAACTATTATATGACGAGTCCGTGCAGCAAGCCAGAGAAAAATATAGCAACGCCTCAGAGCAGACACAGCATAGCTTACTGGCCTTCAGCTGCATTTTTGGAGGATAAGTGGCATAGTCCTGATAGTCGTTCACTTGCCAACCCCTGGCAACAAGCCAACAAGTCTGTCTTTTGTAGTTTTATCTTTAGACAACTTCATCCTCCACTCCATAAAATCCACCATAAGACTGCCCTTTCTTTCTTATATTTGTCTTCATTATCTTCTTATGTTGTTCATTACATAATTAAGTTAAATGTTTATCTCATATTACAATTTCAGTGTTCTTAAGTTCGTAAGATTTTAAAGTGTATTGCTCTTTTAAAGCATGTGCTTGCATTATTATGTTATTAAATTATCAATAATAACACAATGCTCTAAAAAAACAACAATAGTATTGTTTAACACGATTATCAGGGTGTCTGCAGGTCCATAAAAAAGTCTAAAAAATGTCTTGAATTCAATTTATAAATATTTTACCTTAAAAGTCTTTTAATAGTCTGGAATTTGAATTTGTGAGGTCTTAATTATCTAATTTTCTAATTTTCATTTATCTTTTCATTTGTTTTTGTTAAAACAGGTCAACCTCTTCAAAGTGAACATCCACATATTTGATATTACAAATCCCTTAACATACTATTGAGCCTTATACTGTCTTTTTACTTTATACTTACTTGTAAAATTATGTAACTTACTTAAATAACCATATTTCTACATGAAACCTACGTCTGCATGGGACAACTGATATACTTATTTATATAATTATTTATAATATATTATGTTCATACTTATCCGCAGTGTATAAATAAAAAATATTTGTTCCAAATCAGTCTCAAATTTGTTTAGAAATAATCCCTAAAATGTCTTTAAAGGAATTACAGTATTCTTAACAACTGGGACACACCCAATTATCCTTAAAAAGTCTTAAAATTTCTTAAATTAAGTTTCTAAATATTTAACCTCAAAAGTCATTTAGCTGTCCTGAATTTGAATTTGCGAGGTCTTAATTGCTACAAACATTTGATCTAATTTCATTTATCTATATTTAATTGATCTCTGTCAAAACGAGTCAAGCTCTTCTGCCTGAGCGTTCACATTTTTTGATGTTACAAATCTTGTCTAATGCCTCTAGACACTGATTATTTCATGGACAATGTTTTGTCCAACAAAAGTAGTTATTGTGACAGACCTAGTGGTGTTGTGTAATGTTGCATTACTGCAGGATACTCAAATATGTTCAGCCACCTTTTACCCATATGGGGGGGGGGTCTTATGGTATGTAGAAGCATCCACAAATGCCGATGTGTGTAGTGTCGACACAATGTGATCAGATAAACACAGTCCCGGTCCCCAGACCTGCTGTTTCAGCCTCCTATGGAGAGAGAAAAAAACAAGTGCTCATGTCTGCCTGCCTGTCTCTGTCTAACCCACATAATGACCTGTATGCCTGTCTGTCTTTATAATCGTTTGTACTTGTTTACGCCTGACTTTTACCTAGACCTGTTTGTGCTCCTGTCAGCTTGTGTGTCTTCCTGCCTCTCTCTGTCCACCTGCTCACTTGCGTTTTGTCACACTGTCTGCTTGCCTCTTCCTTGCTCCTCTCCTGCTGTCTTGTCGGCCCGTGTGTCTGCGTATTTCTTTTTCTGTGTGAGCCTGTCTCTCTTGTCCCATAGGTTTTTGTGTGCATTGCTGCTATGACTTTGACTGAAATGTAAATACTTTTGGATGTTTTTGTATCCTGTTTTGAAGCCAGTTTCCCACATTATAAAACACACAGAGAATGCCTGAAGGTTCAGGCAGTCAGATGAAAGAATTTTGGAATATTTTTTGCAGTCGAATGTGAATGGGCTTTTGTCTATCTTATTATAATAATGTTTTTGTCTGTGACTATGTAACAACTCTCACCACCCTTGCCTGATGTTTGTATTACCTTTATGTGCTAGCTCGAGGCTCATCATAGAGATCACAAAGATAAACATTGTTAATTCCCAGATAAAAGAGTTGGTATATCAGCCGTCCAGTTCTTTGAAATTCTTTTCATTTCTCTTCCTATCAGACATTTCTCATATTAATAAAAACCTCTGGCAGGACATCAGCTGACCGGCCCTTTTTTTCATATCACGTTGATTCTAAACTTGGCACTGTGTGACTGCTTATATGAAAACAGAACAGAATTATCAGGATTATGAGCCACCAGCTGGGTGGAGATGGATTGTGGGTGTGAAGCAGTTGCAAGTTTCCAATCTGTTCTTTTATTTGTGATTAGCTTGGCTTCCAAAAGGAAATGTATTCTCTTGTTGGGGATCTATTAATATTTTGTTATTTAAAGAAGTATTTCACTGCTGAAAAGATGGTCTTCTCATAAAGCAAAGCTATCTGTGCGGCAGAGAGACACAAATACTTTTTAAATCAGTGCTACTTACAGCTGTAAATTTAGTGGATTTTCTTTTTTTTTTGAGCATCACAAACCTGGTGGAATCTCTGGTTTCACCATCGAGATTTGATCCAGTTGGTCTGCTAACATTGCGAAAATCTTGAGAGTTGCATAATAGAAATAATTTTATCCCCATTTAAGTTAGCAGAGGGCTAAACCAGGAGTTAGCTGCATGGCCACCTTAGGTCTCTGGTGTGCTTGTTAAATGGGCTGCACCATTTGTACAGTGATTTTATAACTGGAAATTTAGCTTTTTTGGCTGCATGTGCCATTGAGTGACTCCCACAGATATGAACAGGTCCAACACCATATCCAGTTTTCTTCATGCATCTATGGTTTTGACACAGGAAACAACCGACTCTGTTTACTACCCATATTGTTATGATTCAGTGCTACTTAAAAATTTGAAAAGTATTTCTTTAAGTACAATTGAAATACATTTGCTGATATTTTGCAAAAGAATCACTGCTGATGTTAGGCAGTATTAAAACCACCCTTACAGTAGTTACAGAAGTGTCAACAAAGACCAATCATAAGGTGACTTAGTATTTATCACTAATAATCGTGATTCTCAACGATTTTCTTTCTCTTAAAATCAGACCTGGTTTTCAGGAGTTTAGGGCCTTTGTTTTGTTGTCAGGCTTGTGTTTAAGCTACTGGACATCTGTCCTTTAGAGGTTGACAAGTTGTGATGAAGCATAAGTTACACAGCTGTCACGACGAAGTTGTGCTCGGCCGGGCAACTTTGTTGATGGTACATCATGCTCTTCTTTCTCGTTCTCACACAGCGTCCCTTTCTTCTGATTCTTCCTCTGATTTGTTTTTGCAACATTGTATGTTTTTCTCTCCTCCGCCTTTTCCTCCTCTCATCTTTGTGTGTTGTGTTTCCTTCCAGTCTCTTCCTCATCCTTTTCTCTGCTCCTCCTCTTCCTCCAACCCTTTTCGTGGTACTGTCATCTATTTTTAGCTCCTCGTGTGGTGGGCAGACGAGGTGCGTGAAAGCATGGGAGTGTGTCTGGATTGCGGGGGAGAAAGGTGCAGGCTGGTGCACGCGCGTGATGAAGTGTGTGTGTGTGTGTGTGTGTGGGTATGTTTGGGTCTCCATCACGCTACACCAAATTGCCCTGCACGAGACACACTCTGCAGTCTTCAGGAAGCCATTAGGATGAGGATTTAGACCGTGCAGCACTAAACCTGCCAGTGATTACTACCCACTGATGTTTCTAATTTTAGCACAGGATTCTGAGTAATTAAATGTAATCAGCACATCATATGATCTAAAAATAACTCAGCTGGAAATTATTCTAGCACAGATTAAGTAGGCGTTTTGCAGAAGAGTTAAAGGGGACTTGCAAGGGCTTATATGTTTTTTAAAGAAAGAGTGAAAAACAAAGTGTTCAACGGAGTCCTTTAGAGCCTTGCAATAAAACATTTAGTGTTTATGTTGCCTGGAGGCAGATTAAAGATGTCTGGTGAGGTCGTGCTACCTGGGTGTAGCTGACTGTGTCAAAGCAACTCTCCTGTTAGGTGGAGTTGCAGCACCTGCTGATGCATACAGAATCAGGTGCAGGTGCATATTTGGCTCTTAGGCCAAATAGACAGAAGGACAAGTACATACACCACACAAATACGCTGAATCATGATTGTTTACCATAACTTCTTGGTAGAAAATCCCTACATCAAATACATACAGTAAACGGGCGCTAAGCAAACACTGCCTCAATTAGTGCATTTTTAGGCCTTTACGATGGGGAATAGGAGCCGTTATCTCAAACCCACCAGACTCCATTGAAAAAACAGTCATTTTACTTAGCAAAAACACTGAAGTTGCTTGTCTACCGCTGCCTCCATCAGATAGTGTGGCAGCTGAGGTGCTGAAAATATTCCAAAGACAGTACACTTACACTGATGAAAAATTTTGAAGAATGAAAAAAGAATTTTGAAGATAAAAAAAGAAACAAGAATTCAGTTTCTGCAATTGAAAGCAATTGCTAGTTGTCTACCTGCAAGTGACTATTATTGTTAGGGCAGCATGACAGTGATTTGGTCTATACATGGACAAAGTTAGCTGGCTCTGGGATGCAACTAAAAATGCATTTTATTGTCAACTATTTTGGAGACTATTTTCTCAATCAGCAAGTTTTTGGTCAATAAAATGTTAGAAGAAAATGAAAAATATAAATCGGTGTTTTCCAAAGCCCATTGTGGTGTTCTTTAATGTCTTGTTTTGTCCACAACCCAAAGATATTCATTTAACTGTGGTAGAGGAGTAAAGAAACCGTCAGATATTTACATTTAAGAAGCTTGACCTGGGACTTTTTTTTCTTTCTTTGCTTAAAAAAATCCAAACTGATTAATCAATTCAAAACTCAGTTGGCATTTAATTTCCCAGCTTACATCTAATAGATTAATTGTTGCACCTCTACTCTGGAACAACAATAGGAGTAGAAATTCAGTAGTTGCTACTTAGTACGGTAAATGCTTAAGTGTCAGTATGAAGTCTCAATTTTCTTTTTTCTCTTGCTCATTCAGAAACACAGAGTTACAATTAAACAGAAGGCAAAAATACCCACTTATATATATCTGAAAAGACCTTATAGGACAGTAGTCCATTTGTGTAGTCATTACATACCATAGTACCATTGTTTACATCATAAAAGGCAGGAGTACTGAGTGCTGTGTGTAAACATTATCTCATTTTTGTGTGTGATGTTATTTTGATGTATTCATGTTACATGAATAGTGATTATTATTAAAGTTGCCACTTTGACCTCTAATAGTGTTTTTTGGAATGTTTTCGTTCATGACATTTCCACATGACACTGTCATCCACATGTTTTAGTACAAACAGTACAAAGCAGTTATTGATGACAGAAGAATATTGCAGTTAAACCCACTATTACATTTTTTAATACTAATAATATGTACGGTTTTAGAGTAGAATAAACCCTCTTTGTTGAGGTTATGAGTTCAATAAATATGAACAAGATAAATGTACTTTGGTAACAGGATATTTACATCGCAGTGGTGTTTCTTTTTTTTGTTTTCCAGGAAACTTAAGCACATCCTTTTAAGCCATTCTATCTCTTTTCTTTTTTTGGTCCAGTGCTGTTTGCTGCACTATTTTCACAAACAGTTCTATATATATAATTTAAACCAATGAATTGCTTTGGTACACTCAAAGTGGCCTTAGAAAATGTTACTTTAGAACATGCTGAATTCCCGCCATTGAATGACGCCTTTCAATCTCTCCTTCACTCGCAGTATGCACCTAGAAGGCAGTTACTAATTGCATAATTACTTGCTGCGTTAGTGAATCAGCTCCTAATTACACACTGTGCTGTGAGCGCAAATTAAATTATTTGCGCTATGCTTTCATGTATTTAAATCTGTCTGTCAGTCTCGCAAGCTTTAATGTTGCTGCTATTTATTATTAGTAGATTATAGCTATAAAATGTCTAAACTAATACAATTCATTTATTGCATTAAGTTTAATTCAGTGTACAACAGCATGAAAACATCAGAGCCAGAAAAAAATGTACCCAGGGCTTCGTTAATAAACTTGTAGAGATAATGTAAGACATTCAGCTTGGGTTTTTATTTGTTTTTTTGTTTGTTTTTTTTTTACAAAAAATGAAGACTATCAGTTTATCTTTTGGAACCTGAATGCCACACTGGGCTAGGAAAACTGACTGGGGGTCTTATTTTGATGTTTTACAGTAACTGAAAATTGGCAACCCCCCCCCCAAAAAAAACAAAAAAAAGTGAATTAACATAAAAACAAACATAAAAAAACCCCAAACAAACAAGGAAACAACCTGGCAAAAAAAATTGCTGTAAAAGTAATAACTATTATGTAGCATATTTTTAAATGTATAATGCTAATAATTGTAAATACAGTTTTATTGACATTTTCCCCCAAGCAATGCAAATTTACCAATTTCGTTCAGTTTGAGGGACATCTTTTAGTAAGTTGCCTTTTTCCCATGTTACCAAAAGAATTCAAACCGAACTTGTTCAGGGTTCAAACATTTAAATACTTGTGAAAGGCGTCCGGACGCAGTACAAAAAAAGTGATGTCATTCCAGGTTTCAAAGGCTAAATAGCGGCACTTTTCTCACACTTTGCTTTTATTTTCGGAGCTGACTGAAAATGAACCAACACATAAGAGATGATTTACTCTTTTGTGCAGTAAAAGGCAGCACATACTGTATGTACAGTGTGCTTGTATGCACAAAGCTATAGGGTGACCTGCTGTTCTGTACTGTATGTTCTTGGTTTGCAATCAGATTGATAATGGGAATATTTCCTGTAAACTGCACCCAGACATGCAGTTATTGTTGCCCTACAGACAAATACAATAACTTTGTGCACTGTCGAGAGAAAATGTCTTTCTTACAGCTCAAAATGTTCTGAGACTGAGTTGAGAGGCTGTCAGCACTCCAATTTTGAGCTTTGTTAACATTGAGGTAAATTTTGACAGTGTAAAACAGTGTTTGAATCTTTGGGTCGATTATAAAAAACAAAGCAAAACAGGAAGGGTTGAGAGGGTGGGGGAAGGAGGCAAGCCTCGTGCCCTTGCAGTTGATCATTGGTTGGAGCCACTGGGTAGGGGAGGGGCCTCGGAGCCACTGTTTCTGTAGAGAGAGAGGCAGAGAGAATGAGAGAGAGAGAGGGAGAGAGACAGCGAAGGAGGATAAATGAACACGGGGGGTTCTCCCAGCATCGGCATGCCTGCCTACCTCATTTCCAGTCCAGACAGAGTTGCTGCTCCTCTGGATAGAAATAACAGCTGAGGTGTATTTGTATGCGTGTGTGTGTTTTAAATATCAGTCACCCCCGCACACCGCCTTCATCCTCTCAGCTTATGGCAGTCTGCTGTGATCGTACTGCGAAGGACCAGACAAAAACTGAGACAAGAGCAAGCGGACACGGAGGAGTGGGGAAAAGAGGGTGAAGGAGAGGCAAGAGGAAAAAGAAGAAGAGAGAAGCAGGAAGACATAATTAAAAGGAGAAATTATGCTTAATGTCTCCTTCCCTCAATTTATGTACGCAGCACATTACACAATAATGTCTTTTCACTGGAAGCTGTGACTGTGTGGACTATAGACAGATAAGAGAGCTTCAATCTGTGCTTTCTACAGCTGCGGCAGATGTTGAAGACATCTTTGACTTTATAGGGAGTGGAGGCATTTTAAGCAGGACTGGAATTCTTTTATACAAAGTCACTTTTTTTTTCCCTTTTTGTGCCTTTGGCTGGGAAGTTTAAAAAAAGAAAAGAAAAGGAATACGTTTCTTTTTGTGTTCATCTGTGGTTTGGTTTCTCTGTGCAAAGCCACAACTGCCTGCACCGAGGACAAACCCAGGGGGCTTCCTCACCTTTCTCTGTCCTTTCCATCCCTCCTGCATTGGAAATGGCAGATGGCAGCAGTCTCATCATGAAACCGCAGCATGGAGCTTTTTGTTTGGACTGAAACCATACGGCTACTTTCAGAGCCAGCCAGCTACCTGTCAAAATAGCGTTGGCTCATCGTACCCTTGAAGGGCCCCTTTAGACACGTATTCTTGCCCAAGATGATGAATTCCTCCCTGGATCCACTGAACCAGAGCTCTGCTGACCCGTCAAACTTGTCCGTTCCCTTCTGCCTGCTCGAGATAGGCTATTCCCAAATTTTCAGCACCTGCCTCCTTGAAGTCTCCATCATACTCCTGCTCACTGTTCTCATTATTTCTGGAAACCTAGTGGTGATTTTTGTGTTTCACTGTGCCCCCTTACTTAGCCAGCACACCACCAGTGCTTTCATCCAGACTATGGCGTACGCTGATCTGCTGGTAGGGGTCAGCTGTCTGTTCCCCTCGCTGTCCCTCCTGCATCACCTCCAGAGCCTTGACCCCAAACTCACCTGCCAGGTGTTCGGGTACATGGTGTCTGTTTTAAAATCAGTTTCAATGGTGTCGCTGGCGTGCGTGAGTGTGGACCGCTACATTGCCATCACACGACCTCTGACTTATGCGTCTCTTGTGACGCCTTGTCGGGTACGCTGCTGCATTGTTCTAATATGGTTGTACTCTGCTCTGGTGTTTCTCCCATCTTTTCTTGGGTGGGGGAAACCTGGTTACCACGGGGACGTGGTGGAGTGGTGCGCACTTAAGTGGAGGACTCGCCCAGCTTTCACCACTTTTATTGTAGCGCTGCTCTACGCTCCAGCTGCTCTCACTGTCTGCTTCACCTATGCCAACATCTTCAAGATCTGCCGACAGCACACCCGGGAGATCAGCGAACGCCACGCACGTTATCGACCCCAGCAGCTGCAGGGTCCAGGATTGACAGCGGGATCTGCGGTCAAGGACAACAGTGCAGTAGAGCAAGGGCAGTTGCCCCATTTGTCTCAACCGCTAAAATCCCAACCACAGTATCAGCAGCCCACATCAACATACCCAGACAAGCGATACGCCATGGTACTGTTCCGCATTACGAGCGTGTTTTATATCCTCTGGTTGCCCTACATCCTCTACTTTCTGTTGGAGAGCGGAGGGATCTACCACCACCCTGCAGCCTCATTCCTCACCACATGGCTGGCAATCAGCAACAGCTTCTGTAACTGTCTCATCTACAGCCTCTCCAACTCTGCCTTCAGGAAGGGCCTCAAACGCCTCTGCTCCTTCTGCTTACAGCGCAGTGGCGGTGGATTTGGGGTTAGGAACACCAAAAAGGCTTTTGTTGGCTCTGTTGAAAAAGGATGTGCAGGGCCGGGGTACGGATATGGTCACGGGGACATAGGAATTGGCACAACATGTCATGTGTAGAGCAGACAGAAAACGCTAGAGCCATTTGAACTTTTTAAAAAATGCCAATGTGATTGCTGTAAAATGTCTCCTCTTTTAAGCTTAAATGTGCTTTAAAGAGATGGAAGGAGGCGTCGATCTGCCGGTGCTGTTTGTGTCGCATTTGGAGGTTACACAGGCGTCCTCTCTGCACATGCTACAGCTGGTAAAGACAAGAAAGAGAGTCAAGAGCAAAGCACTAAAGGAGAAAAGGCCTAAACAGCATACTGTACTGTATGGACAGAGGTGATAGATGAAAGGAGTTGGAAAAGAGGAGAAAAAGGTGTCTGAAAATCTCTGCAGAAGTGAACATTTTATATTTTAGGGGAAGTCAATCCTTAACTTATTTTGCCAAAACAACAAAACGTTGCTAGAAAAGTGTTCCAAAACACTGTATGTGAAACAATGTGACCTTTTGTGACCACATTATCAGTCAAGTGCAAATACATTAACAGTTAATGGCTGTGTTTTAGTAATGTGGTGCTGAGTTGAAATGCCAAAAGCAAGCTCTTGAAATATGTTTTTACTCACTCTCACCCCTTTAGTATCTGAACAGTATCTGAAAAGTGATGCAACGGTGTGTTTGTGTATTTGTTGCGTCTCTCGTTGACTGATTGATTAAGCAGAGTCAAAAAGTAATAGAAAGAATTCATGTAGATCTACACTCCATACATGTCAGTTTGTTTGCATTGACTGAAAGCAATGTCAGCATCAAGACATAAACTTTGAAACTGCAGATTTATATTATATTTTGAATCACCGATGATGCATCTTAAACTCATCTAATGTGGGTTCACACATTGAGCCTGCCGTTTGTAATATGTGATATGAGACGCTTCTGAGCTTGGGTATGCGACCATTAACCCGACAAAATTATTTTCACTGAATTTCTCTTTCAATTTTAAAAATCTTTGTCAGTTTCATGACACCTTTGTTGTTTTGATTATGTAACTAAATGTATTTCATAACTGTGTCCATGTAAAGCAAGACCAAGAAAGGATGTACTTTTACATGTATTTTACACCGATTGTTGGTACATCATTTGGCTATTTTTTTTAAGCTTTTGAGTGAAGGTTAAACTTCAAGCTCTTAGATGAATGACCCTTGAACTGTGAGCCTTACCCTTTGTATTTAGGATTAGCTGAGAGTTGTAGTCTAATGAGAAGTCTTAATTATGTGATTGTGGAAATTTGCGAATAATTACGTTGTTGCAAACCTGGGTGTAAGCTGTGCCCGTATTTGGGAACTAGTGCATGCGCTCACAGACACACACATCAACACAGGAGGATCACTTGTAAACAGAACAGACAAATAGCATATTCACTCTGCCAGCAGGCTAACCTCTAACCTCTGTGTAGCACCATGAACACTCCCTGTGGACTTCACTTGCATTTGTTTGTGTGTATGCACATTGTGTAGTCCGTCTGCTCATCCTTATGTTTATTTGTGGGTTCTTTTCACTATTTATTTGATATTTGAATACAAATTTACCAAGACCAATAACAAGTCCAAATGAATCCAAGTGTACATACTGTGTTATAAATTCAAAAATTGCGAAAAAACTATCTGTTTTTTAACCATGGAGACTTCATGTCACAGTTTGTTTAGCTGCAGATAATCTAGCTTTATATATTTAATCTACCAAAGAAAGTTCAACAGATCTTCAATTATGATATTTGTTTCTAAATATCAAATAGTAAAGATTTAGTAAAATGTGAATGGGTTTTACACAAAGTTTGTGTAGGTCCACTGCACTGTGAAGGCTCAGCGATGCCTTGTGTGCATGAATATGACTGTTTTTCAGTATATAGTGATATATTGTTGCCTTGATATGAAATTAACTGTTGACAAAGTATTTTCCTTACATCTAGGGAGGGCTTAATATATAAACACACAGACTCAAAACTGAAATGAAAATGTTCATCCTTGATGAAGCCTTGATTTCACACTCAGTGTAGAATAACCTGAACCCCAGCTGTTGTGATAAATAATTTAAGAACGCCACTGGTTATTCAGCTACTTTTCAAAAATCGCTGTTCCTTTTTTCTGTAAAATGAAAGTAGCCAGGAGCAAACACATGACTCAAAACTGTTAATTTTTGTGTGCATTTTAATTTATTTGTTTGTGTGTGCAGTGGTGTGTATGAGTGTGCGTAGAGGTATGTAAGGAGACGACCATTGGCTGAATTGGACTGTTTACGTTGTTTTAGCGAGGTTGCTAAACAGACTTTCATTGCTTCATTAGCAGCAAATCACCTTCCTTGAGTATACTGTATTTGTGAGTGTATGTGAGTATGATGTTCAGTGGTTGTAGATAAATTCAAATTTTGTCTTTAGATTTTTTGGCTGTCATCTGTGAAGCATTGCCAAATATTGTAATCTCTCCTATTTGTACAGCATTGTTCAGGAATTGTGTGTATAGAAATGGTGTGTACAGAAATGGCGTATTGAATGTCTGATCTGATTGTCAAACTACAGAAGTTTATTTTTGTAAAATTACTTACTTTCTGTCTATTCTCTTGTGAAGTTATCCAGACACTAAGTACGTTTAGCAGCATGCTTATCTATTGAAATGCTTGCAGCTGTGTCTTTACGAAGATACATTTTATTTTACTTGGACAATTTCTATTGAGGTGTCTGTACTGTCTTTTGCACTTAGAATAATTTGAATTCACCACTAAAAAGATAAAAAAAAAAAAATGCCCCATCGCAGTTCATGGTACAATTCCCCAGAAATGTGTACAGCAATCTTTCCTGGGAAATTATCGTGACATAACATGCTCACATTAGCACACTCACACACTCTTTTTTTGTCCTGTGGGAAAACAAATGACTCTCATGTTCTCAAGGGAACAACACTCGGTGGCTGTCTCGAGGTGCAGTGCCATGTTAGGTCAGATTAGCGATAACAAGAGGGAATATGGACACTTAAGGCTGGTTTAGGAAGCCATTTGAGGTTAAATACATCCTGCTTTAGGAGAGGAAAGCAATTGTTTAAGGGGCAGTAGTCAGTAATAATGAGCAAAAAAACGGGACGGCCATCTGCACATAGTGTTTTTCAGGTATGAAAGTTAAATAAAATGTACAATAGGTGCTTCTTCTTCATTTTCCACTTTTGGCAACGTATGCAGTTGTCAAACAGCTTTAGTTGTATTGCCACTTTCAGGACTGGAGCTACCCAGATGTGTATCTGTCTTGGGAACATGCATAGTCTTTATGTAGCGTACTGTATATGTCGATCAATGTAAATACTGTATCTTTGATTTTATCCAGATACAAACACATGCAATTGATAAGATTAACTGGAGCCTACAAAAACTATAAATCTATTTTGAGGCACACATTAGTATCTTGAACATATTGTTCTCTTAGTTCAAAACGCATGTTTTGTAATTAACAACAAAACTATTTTACACCAACTAAATATTGGTTGGTTGTAGAGTGAATAGTGCCCCAAAAAGGTTACAGCCTCACTCTTTTAGTGCACTTTAACACACACATTCCCACGCGACAGCATTTTCTTATCTGTCTTTTAATCTGTATTAGATTTTCTTCTTTGTGTTTTCATAAGGCTCTAAATAGGCCACACCAGACCCCCACTAATGGCTGACTCATGACCCAGCTGTTCTCAGGAACAGATTATTATCAGATTAAGCCGAGACCAACCACTGTAGCAAAACCTTGGTCTGTAACCTTCCCAAAAGATGCAGGAATTTCACTCTGCATGTGTTTTGTCCACAATGAATGCTGGAAACTGCTCACAGTCAACAAGGGTCCATTTGTAAATTTCAGGTTGAGAAATTGAAGCCATTACTGCATTAGATCCTGGCAAACCACGTCATACTTCACACATCAGGGGTGTTTAGTTTGTGATAAGGTTTTTGTGAGGTGGCTGCTTTTATAGTTGGAGAATGTTTGGATAATGCAAATGGTCAAACATATTTAATTTTGCTTCTTTATGAAAGTGAGTCTTTGTGACGAATGAGATATTTTTCATTACATGATGCTTTGTAGGTGACAAGCCTATATGGTATTACAAGATGTACATGTTCTGTATCTGTACTGAACAAATAAATGTAATGTTATCTCAATGTATTCAAACTTCCTTGACCTAATTACTTGCTATGATTTTCCTTTATAGTCAGTTTCCCCCCTTAAATGGTGATAGTAATCTCTACTATAGTAGGTTTACACACACATGCGTTTTTATTTGCAACAAATTTCACAAAACAGACCTGTTTTCGCAGTTTTTAGTGAGGTAGAAGTCTTGGCTAGATACTGCTGGCTGGAGATCAAGCTGTGTAGTTGATAAGAAAAGTAATAACATTGCATTCACACAGAATTTGCCATCATTTGCCAAATTGCGAACACTTTGGCCTAGATTGTTACAGATTAAATTAATTGTGCAGCTTTAAAGCAGCACCATATTTGTGCAAGCAGTTTCAGCAGTCTGCTGAATTTTTATGCTTGCAAAGCTACGGTGGGAAATGTTAGTGCGGTCAATGGAAAGTAATACCATCAGAGAATGCAGGCCATTGTAGTTTTGGCAGCGTATTTAAGTATGTGCTGTTGTCATTACAGTTTACATTGCTTCTTCCTCTCTCTGTCATCTCTGTTCTAATCAGATGCATATTCTGCCTGCTGTCCTTGTGCTGAAGCAGCATACCAGTGCACAAATGGCACAAAAAGTAGGGCATGAGACAGACGATTAAGATTTAATGATAGATGACGCTAAGGTGAGGTAACAGCTCTGTGGGTATCTTGAGCATGTGCTCTGTCCATTACAGATTATTGTAAAGGGAAGACTGAAGGAATTACTGCATTTAACTAACTAGTATTGGCTTTATTAAAATAGTGGTTAAAAATTGCAGTTTTGTGACAAACGCATCTCTTAAATATCTGCTAACAATAAACAAACCATTAAACATCCGTCGGCATTTCCAAGTGGTATTATTATTGGTGTTGCTGTCACAAAGACAACTGGATCGCTTTCTGTTTTCCTCAGAGCCTAGCAACGGGGCTTTGTCTTTTGCTGGGTAGAGTGTCCACAATTACTCTGGTTTTTCCACTGGCTGCCACTTCCGCTACTGGGGATAGTAACTTCAAAGAACTTACATTTATTATTTTTTGGCAATTGGGGATAACTACCAATAACTTCCAGGGAAAACAAAAGTGCAAATCCTCTTCCTGTTTTGGTTGATGCACTTCCTTTGTGCTTTAAATTGAGCCTTTATTTTCTCAGGAGATGATGCCTGGTGGCAGACAGAATCACATATTGAAAAAGAGGCTTCGGCCGTTTTCATTTTAGGTACAATTGTCTAAGTACAACTATCCCCCTTCACTACTCCCCTGCTGCTCAGCTTTCACATTAGTAATGTTTTGAACCAGAGTGATCATGCACTTTTTGCATGATCGTACATGACATTTGTGTATGTTGTTGCTACAGTGTAGAAAAGGGTGCTGATGTTCAAGACCACCTTTTCAAGTGGACTCAGGCATGGATCGGCAAAATGTGCTCAGGGATGGTACACGAGGTCATGTGTACTCAGACCTGGGTCCTGATGTGAAAGCCTCCTTAGTGTATCTTTTTAAAAAAGCCTTAGTCCACCTTCTTTCTGTCAATATTGAGAATTTGAAATTAAAACTAAATCCAACACAAAACTTTGTTTAAATGCCTTTCGCAAATGTTCAATCAAAACTGAAACTTTCAACATCATATACAGAAAGTTCACAGCACCTTTTTTTATAAAAAGTGAAAATTTAAGTAAAAATGAACAAAATAAAAATAGTTTCCTGAGGTTTTGCAGAGTAAAAGTTCTTCCCATGCTGACACTTTCTTTGTACTTTCTAATTCATTATTTTTATTGGCGATCATTGAAATAAAACACCAATACAAATAATCATCAAAATGCCCAACATTAGCCCCAATAATTGGCCAGGCCGATAATCTGTCGATCTAAATGCTGTCTCTGTCGTTATTCAACAGCCACTACATTGTAAAATCAACATTTATTTCTTTATGATAAATTAAAGCAAAAAAAACTTATCTATTTCCATTTACAGATGCTGTCACATTCATTGTTACTTCTATAATTTAACTTTGTGTCTAGTGATATAATCCAATTGTAGCTCTTAGGGTTGTTTGGGTTGAGGAACAGGGTTTGTATCGAGCTTGATAAATATCACCCCGTGTTCTCTTGGCATCTCAGCAGGGTCCTTTAGGAGTAGAGAAAGAATAACAGAATGACATGTAAGCTATTGTGTTGAGTCAGAGAAAATCAGGGACATAAACAATAGAGGGCTAGCTACTCAGCCTTCCCACGGAAGCCCTACTCTGTACTTTATTCCTAGCTTTAGACACACACAAAAGCACACACGCACGCTGTAGCTCTGCCATTTTTGGCCTACCCCCAGTGAAGGGTTTTTATTGTATGTCTGTAATAAGAAGAAAAAGAACATGTTTTGTTCCTTGACTTTTACTCAGTTTGTAGATGCTCTTTGAATCCCTACAATACGACTCTGGTGCTTTATTGTTGCTAACAGTACACAAGGGCTGCAGTCTAGAGCTGCAATGATCAATTGATGAGTTGTCAACTATTAAATTAATTGCTATTTAATTTGATAACTAATAGATCAGTTTGAAGATTTTTTTAAGACATAAGAGTCAAATTCGCTACTTTCAGCTTATAAATGTGAATATTTTCTGGTTTCTTTACTCCCGTATGAAAATAAACAGAATATTGTTGGTTTGTGGGCAAAACAAGACATTTGAGGGATGGCATATTGGCCTTTTTTATGTAATACTGAGCAACATTTTTTTTTTACCCTTTTCTGACATTTCATTGACCAAACAATACATCAATGAATAAAATAAAATAATTATAAAATAATCAAGTGACAATGAAAATAATGAATAGTTTCAGCCCTGTTAAAGTCTACCAAAGAAAATCTTGGTTCGATACAATATCCACCAACTCTTCATCCAACTGACTAGTTGATCGGGCAAGTAATCAACGTAATTTCTCTAAATCGTCCACAATGCACACACTGAGCACTCTCTACCTGTTAGCCTATTGTGTGTCCAGGAAAGTGTTTTATCCTGAGGCCATCATATATATATATATGTATGGGATATATGGGAGCGTTGCATAATTACACCATGCTAGAAAGCCAGCAGCCTGACGAGGTGCAAAGCCTCTGTTCTGTGTTGTTGAAAAATGTTCATCTTTGGTTAAAACACTCTGCTAGTCACTGTCACCTTTTTACCCCAGTTATCCAGTCACAGTGGAGAAGGGGCAGAACAAATACAAGGACCAAATGTCACATTTTACATGTACCAGTTCTTAACAGCAATTGAGGAGAAATTATTACTGCTGGTCATGTAGACTGGCTGATCCGTCCTCTTTCCTTACATGGGTCATCCTTCTGTTCATCCAGAGCAAGGGTCTGACAAAGTACTTTATCTTGTGTAGATATTCTGTATCATAGCAATCAAACACGACCAAAGCATCCCAGCTTAAAAAACTGCTCCACCTCCGTAGTGCTATCAGGCACTCTCCTCTTGCCACATATCTTTTGGAAAAGAAAAAGGCTTTGTTGGACACACAGCCTTATGGAAGTAACACCAGTGAGTTTGAGATTTGAGGGAAATCTTGCTTATTTGCTCTCTTGCCATAGAGTTAGATGAGAAGATCAGTACCACTCTCATGTCTTTGTGTTAAATATGAAGCTAGAGCTATAAGCCTAGCTTAGCATGAAGGCTGGAAGCAGGAAAGTTTCTTGGCAAACATCAGCCAACAGCAGTGACTCCTCATAAAACCCCAACTTGACATTTTTACACTTTGTATATGGATTAAACAAACAAGACACAAAGTTCTTTATAGATGCTGGTAGGTATATTTTTTAGCTTTTGACAGAGCCAGGCTGTCTGTTTTTCATTCCTCCAGTCGTTATGTTAAAAGTAGAGCATATCTTCTCTTCTAACTCATGACAAGAAAGAGAACGAAGAGTTATTTTCCCAGATGTTGGACCGTTCCTTTAAATGTGCACAACATACTTAGTGCACAGATGGAAAGGGCAGAAATGCATTATGCCGCGAAAGTGGTTTCATAGTCTTTTTCAAACAAAACATCCGCACACTGTACTTAAAGCTCTTCGTCAGGCATTTTGGCAAAAATTCCTGACGAATATTTCTGATCAAAATGTTGCAAATTAAAATGTATTGGGAGCTTTAAGTACAGTGCACAGTACCTTTTGTTTGATTCTTACTTTGTGTGATTTTTTTTTTATCCTGCACCTGTAGAAGTCCTTTGGATATGTGTGCCCTCCTACCTTGTTTGTTCATAGTCTGTTTTAACTGAATGTCCAGGCTGACCAGGCACAGTCTAACCCTTTATAGCCTCGTTCAAAACATACATGGGTTTAGTGTTTAAGTATCACTTAAAGCCATAGTTATATATAAATAATATTTAAATACTTTGTCCTTTGCTGTCTCCTTTATTTGTACATCCCCATAGGGATGCACTATCCCTAGCATTATATTTCTCTCTCTTTTTGTCTTTCTCTTAATCACTTGAATTCACTCTTGCACTTCCTGCACTGCCATGAGACACTGGATATGTTTTCTCTCCCCTCTCACGCGAGAGAGGAAGCTAATTGGCCATTATGTCAGAGGTCTTTGTACATGCTCTCAGCACTTCAGATAAGTATGGCTAAGTGGTGCTTGTATAAACATGGATCCTTATCATTCACTGAGAGACTGTGGCCCAGTGTAATGGGCTCTTCACACTGGACACAGTAACGCCACCCCTGCGCTCTGAAATGCATCAATACCAATTTCAAGATCAGGGTTTCTGGAGTGCCTGTGTATCTTTCTTGTGGATAAGTTCAACCTGGTGAAAGTGATGTGCTCTAAAGTCAAGTTTTCAATCTGCAATTAATTTTTAAAGCAATTCATCACTTATTTGGTCTATGAAGGTCAAAAAAGAGTGAAAAAAAATCTTATCACAATTGCCAAAAGAGAGCCTGCATATATGATGATACATTTTGTTTTTTAAAAGCCTCAAAATATTTTTGTTTTTTAGAAAAGCTGCCTTTAAATCAGGCAAGTTAGTCTGCAACAATACCCCAAAAAATCCTGCAAAATCCTGGAGGGACTCATTAACACCAACTGAGGTCAGGGCGCACTCTCACCAAAATTACTCCAACAATCAACATTACTCAACTTCCCAAAGCAGCCAGACACACACACACACACACACACACACACACACACATACACACACACACACACAAACTAACTATGACTTCAAGGGTGTGGTGGAAGTTTTGGAATGGACTTAAAAAAATAGCCCCCTGTTGTTGGCCTCTGATCCCCATTAGCTCACTTTGTTTTAGTATTCCTTTCTTCCTGCATTTCTTCTTATACTCATATTATTTTTGTTTCACTGTCTTCCTCTGTGGAAGCGGGAACAGAAACCTTGGATAAGGAGAGGGAGGGACTTGATGGGTACAGTAACTGAAAGACCAAGATGGTATAATTAGCTACACAAGAACAAAAGAGATTTACAAAAAAAAAAAAAAGCATATTGATGATTTAAAGTCAGGGATTTCTGCTTTAATTTACCCATTTACCCATTTTGGCTATGATGTAGCAGGATGATGTTCTTTATAGGGATTTGAAGCCCCTGCAGGAATTGATGGTATGCTTTCAGTCCTGCAAAAGTCCTGTTGAACCAGGCACAGGATGCTAAAAACTCAATGAGTACCTCCGGACATGTAGTGGAAAGTTTTCCTACATCGGAGTATCACGTTAAATTGCTCATTCAACATGAACTTGGTGCGGCATTATTGTTACTGTGCTTGGTATGAAAGCCTGGTCGCAGCACCTCCTAACAGATTTCTGCCTGCAAAGTTAAATGAATGCCTCATTTCTGGTTAACATAAGCTGACATGTATTCCCCAACTTCAGAGCCACTTCACTGCCAAATACTATATGAAGGTGTATTTAAATGTGTGTTTGATTTGTCATGTAATGGCCAGGGTGTCTGGAGTGACATTACTTATTTAGAGGCTGTTTGTCCCAAACACACTGAGCATCAATAATAAAATGGGGAGTGATTAATCTTTGCTAGTAGAGTAGTTACTGATTTGTGTGTGTGTGTGGTATTTCCACTGCGTTGTGCTCTGTCATCACAGTGTTGGGATATCCCAGAGAAGTATGTTGCCTCAAGCTGCAGTTGTGGATGTGGTCATCCTGACTTTATCCTGACTTTAAACAAGCTCATCTGGATTTATGTTCCAGATATATTTTTGTTAGCATTGTTAGCAGCTTTACTTTGGGTGGCAGTGTGGTCTGTGTTGATTGTTTGGTCCAAAAGGTGGATTATCAAGTATTTTGGTATGAAAATCAAGATTAATTATATTTTTGATGACAGCTTTGACTTTTTTTAGTTGCGGTGTTCAGGTCAGAGTGTTAATTAGTTAAGTACTTTATAACCAAATAGCTTGGTGATGTTTTTATTTGTAGGCCGACCCAGAATTAAGCTTCACTTTATGATTTGCAGAACATAAATGCAGTCGCCAGAAATATAAAGCTAATGATAGTCCATAAACAACCTACACCGCGGCCGCATGACTTAATCGTCGCTACCACACCGAGGCTGCTTAGCCGTGTCCAGTGTGATGACGTTCTGGAGCCTCATTGAAACACTGCTTTTTGAAAGACACATGAAAGCTTAAAAGTTCACGAGTGGGGTATTTATGGATGCATTTTTTTTTTGTCCTAGAACAAAATGTGAAAGTCTCTTAAGCTTTTGCTACTCAATGCCCCCATGAATTGTGCAGGACCTTGAGCCAATTTGACATTGTGACCAAACCATGTAACCACATCTTTTTGGTCCAACACGTGATGCCATTGAGCCAAAGAAGACTTTTTCCAATAGACTTACATCAAAGTAGAGACACTTAAAATATCTTGATACATTTTCATGAGTGTCACAGGCCCTGCAAAATTGTGATTTGAGCCATTAAGTGCGATAACATTTTGAAAGTCTAGAAGAGCAGCACAAGTAAATCATTTATCCCTATTCCAGTTAGTGGAGGCCTGAACAGGAAAAAACAGTTTTGCTTCTTTAAGTTTTTAGACACGTACTGTATGGACTGTATGGATGATTTTATACACAGGAAGTCAAATTCTTTTGGGCTTCTAGCACCACTGAGCTACTTTTAAAGTTATGAATAGGGCTCCAGCTCCAACCCTTTATGCTGTTCTCCTTGTACAGTCTTGCACCACTCAGTCTCAAATACAATCAGATTTTGACATTTAATGTAAGTACACATGCACGCAACAACACATTTGATCCCTCATACTGTGGTGCCAATAGCTCTTCTCATGTTTTTCTTTTGGTGCATACATTTCCACTCACACCTCCACGCATCCCTTGCTCTCTGTCCTAGTCATCCGTCCATCCTGCTCTCCAGATAAAATATCTTCGTTTCACTCTGTTGCAGTTCAGATTGGTGTTGGAAGAAGGTGTAACAATGAAAGCCAAACACCCTCTTATCAGCCTGGTGTTATACAGTACAGTATTCAGTCTCTGGTATTTTTCCTTCCAATGACCTCCTCGCTGATATCACTCTGAAGTAGGGCAATGTGTCAGAGATTTTCTTAGTACAGAGTGCATGGAGTTTTGTGCAGCATGTTATGAGTAAATTACATTTCACAGTACCACCTTTTTAGGCAATGAACTTTACTTTTTTAGTCCCACCACTGGTGATGGCAGAATTGTCAGTATGTTATTTATCTCAGAAAAAACTTGATGATATGTTGAATCAAGATGATGAATTATATTAATCTTTCAGATTTGTCAGACCTTTTTTTCTCAGTGTTAGTAACTATTGTTATTATTATTTATGTAAGCTTTGACAACATCAGAATAACTTGTCAAATTCTAAACTGGTTACAGTCGCAACTAAAATGGACGGAAAAAGAGGTACAGGAAGAGATGCACAGCCTGTACTGTAGAAGAGAACACTCTGTGCCACCAGTAACTCACGCTGACCCGTACTGTAAATCTCAGCAGTGTGTTGGCACCACATACTGAGAAACACTGACCACTGCTGGGCCTCCAGGGATTTTATCCCCATAGTTGTCTCTTAAAACTTCCTGTGGATTCTCATGTGAATGAATCTTCCTCTCTGTGACAGACCATCTTCACTTCTTTTATTCACCTTGACCTTTTTGTCTGCCCCCTCCTCCTTTGTCTCATTATTAGGAGTCCCCTCAGGACAGTGCCATCACCAGGGACATTAACAGGACATTCCCAGCTCACGACTACTTCAAAGACACTGGAGGAGATGGACAAGACTCCCTCTACAAGATCTGCAAGGTGGGACACATACATTTTGAAATCATCACAGAGCATTTTCTAACCCAGTCAAAAGTGGAAAATAAAATTTGATCAGCTTAGTGGACAAAGCTTTATCAACAGCTACAACTGACTATATACCATAAGAAAGAAAGCTGCAGCCTGAGAAAAAAAGAGCTACCATCTTTACCCGCACAGTGACGCTGCATTACAGATCAACAAAACGTAAAAAACATGGCGAACTGTTCAGTACCATCCTCCTAAATGTCTAACTTTCTGCTGTTTCCCAACTCTGTTACTAAAAGTGGTGGCTGAATTTTATTTTCTCGAGTACTGAATTTAAGTACAACTCTGAGGCACTAGTGCTTGAGTGTTTCTGTTTTCTGTTACTTTAAACTTCTACCCCACTACATCTCAGGGACAAAAAACTGTATTTTTTAATCTATTACATTTATTTGATTGCTTTAAGAAATAAAAAATAAATTAAGATATTATTAAATCTGTAATGATGTATTAGTGCCCAGGGGAAAATATTCTTCATATGCTTCATATGCTTCATATGCGTATTAAAATCACTAAAAATTTTCTACGGGGGGGATTCCCCCTGACCAATCCATCTGATTTTTGTTTCATATCTTGTCTAATATTTTATATCCCTGAAGTTTACAGGTCTTTTAATTGCTCTTAACTTGATTGAAAATGTAATAAAGCCCAAAAATGTAATAGCTTGACCAGTAATGTAGTTTAATGTCCTGACTGATATTGTAACAACATTTTTATAGATAATGTGATACCCTACATGTGGGATCTTTTAATTTCTTCAGATGTTATGATATAATCACTTCAGTTTTTTTTAAAATGTAAAGTTAGTAAGTACACAGATTTTATTACATTTTCAGCATTATTACATTATTGGATTTTACAAGGTCTAATTAATTAAAATTACTGTAGCCCTGATGTACATTTAAGATCATTTATAATATAAACAGTTGGTCTTTTTGGTAGCAGTGGTGTCGATTGCCACTTAGAGCAATCTGCATGTGAAATCAAATCACATGTTCCCCTCTAACACTGCGATTATTACACAAATGCTTTACAGTAAGTCTGATGACAAAGTGTGTCGAGCAGTAGTGAGAGTTGTCACAGCTAAAGAAAACGGTTCATTAATTACCTGAACAGCCGCTTTCTTTCTGGGTGGTTCAGTGAGTTCACTGCCTGTCTACAAAAGCAACGCAAGTTTCTAATCGAACAAACACACACATTCTGGGCTCCACCATAATCAGTCCTGCTGCATAGCTGACTCTCTCTCTCACAATCACACACACCTATATGCAAACCTGGCAACTTATCACAAAATACTTATTGATCTTGAAGTGCGAGCGCTTTCTTTCTCATGAGCAAACACGTGCAGGCACAGCTGAGACACATTTCAGCCTATATGGTTCCATAATCTCACACGAGTGGCCTGCAGTTTGTTCACTGTTTTCATTTCATTCATTATGTATAACTCAGGTGAGGGCATCCATCTCTTTCCCAGACAAACACCTCCTCAGGTGTGTTTGAATAATTCAGTGGGCCCTCCCTTTCCTCTGTGTGTGGATTGATCCACTCTTTGTCCGTTGGACTTGTACTCATTATTTGTGTTTGTAGCTCAGTAGGCCACAACTCTCTCTGCTCCCTCCTCTCACATTTATGCAATTTCCTCAATACCAACGTCTTTCTCCAACCCTTCCCCTCTCTTTGTCTCTTCCTTTTTGTTTGACTTTTTAACAGTCTCGTAGTAATTCTTACTGTTTGTCTGTCCCCTCACTCCATATTCTTACCTCATCTATGTCCTCTGTTACTGCTATTTCAATTCCAGTAATGACGCCCTTCACAATGCAGCCAAGTATGTTTGATCACATACAGTGCAACAACTTCAACAACTTTAGATTTCTAAAAGGGGAATAAAAATGACTAAAGATTACTCTCAATAGCTGGTGCAGTTTTTTTCAGGAGCTCTGTAGCTAAACAATTCTGCATTGAGTTCAAAAGCTAAATATTTATCCTAGTTGTATTTAACTGATATGATGGTGGGTATGCAGTGTACGTCTTTATTTTTGGTTGCGTAATTTCTCAAGCTCTCTTTTTTTTTCTTATTGATTTGAAGCTGTGTTAAATTTCCAGCGTTGCTCAAGCCATCTTTTTCACTGCCTGTCAAATACAAGTTCAGTGTTTACTGACACTAAACTGGCTCTTGCCTGGTTTGCCAACGCATAAGGAAAAATATTTTTGGTATTTTGTTTTTTTCAATTTACCCTCACCTTTTTTTTTTAAACTCTGGCTCTTCAACTCTATTTCACATTACATTTCATATTTTGAGTCTGTGTTGAAATCATAAATGGGTCATTCTTTAGTTATGATCAGTTTCGGTCTGGAAATTTTAGAGATCTAACACTTATTCAGAGAAATGTAATAATATAATAAATGTATTCAGTGAGATGTTGACTGTTGTGAAAACAGGATTTTATCACATTTTTCCAGTTCTTTTTTATTGATTTTTGTCTCATTAAAGAAAAAAAAGGTTAGATTGCTATTGTCAGTTTTAGCGTTAGCATTAAATGTACACGAAATACACATGTTTTAAAGATGTTATTATTATTATTTGTACTCTCAAGGGAAATCTGTGCTGTTTGAAAATGACAACAAATTAACATAGTTTTGATTTAGCCAAATTTTTACCTTGATTTCGTCCTATTTCAGTTCCCTCTATGGAGCTAACTATCCCCCAGCCATGTGCTCTACTGTTACGTGACTATTGATGTGGACAGCAAGTATACACATTCTCAAAAAAATTCTCCCTGAATTTACATTTTGTAGTGTTTGGTGGAAATGAGAATAACCCAGAGGGACAGGTGTTCTACAGTAATTATGAAAAAAGACATGAAATACTAATATATCTCACAACACATGATAAATTTCATTAAAATGGGTGTTTTTGTGTCAGGGTTAAAACAAAGCAAATATAGCAGAAACCACACATAAAAGACCACTTTTTGTTTAATAAGAATAATTACAGATCTACCATTTATTTTTATATTTTCCCCTTGGTGTCCAAATGTATGTTTGTTTTTTTTTTCTGTCCTTTCTCAGGGACACAAAATCACAAAAGTTGCATAATCACCCAAATACTGTTTAATGTACCTGTAAAAATACTTGTTTGAATCAGCTGCAGGCTTCAGTTGCAAGGTGACGGAAACGCCTGTTATACAGTAGCTCTTTTTTTAATTTTTTTTTTTTTTTTTACAATAACCGTCTCATCATCTTTTCCCCCATCAATATTTGAAATCACTGTGAAAATTATTTACTGTGTGCCTGTTTGCCTTTCTCCTGTCCCTCAGGCTTACTCTGTTTACGATGAGGAGATTGGGTACTGCCAGGGACAATCCTTCTTGGCTGCTGTGCTGCTGCTGCATGTGAGTTCAACAAAAAATCCAATCCTATCCTTTTTAATCCACTTTCAAGAGTGGAGAGGGACTGTTTTATTTTCATTTGACATCTGTATCTGTTTTGACATTCTGCAGTGCAGGAGGACTGACCTAGCTAAGCTGAATGTCTTGTCTCTAGTATATTCAGTAGAAGATATGATAGGCATGATGTACTGTTACTGCACAAAAACAGTGTGAGAAACATTTTTGATGGGAGGAAGGCAGCAATGGAGTGTTATTAAGTACATCTACTCAAGAAGTGAACCTAAGTGCAAATTCAAGGTACTTGTACTTTACTTGAGAATTTCCATTTTATGCAACTTAGCTCTCAGTTTAGTTTCTCATCCCCTTCCTGTCCAGTGAAAACCCTGAATCTCCAGATGTGTTGACGTTAAATTTTTATGATAAAGTGAAGGATGAGGTGTTCCTTTATGAGTAGAGAAAATTCCTCTACTTCTTTAGCTAACTTTGTAAAAACCCTCTTGGATCAGCTGGAATATCATCGTCACAGAGCTGAAAACCAGGGATGTGCGCGATTAGTTGATTAAATGTTGTCATCATTCGCACCAAAAATACAAGTCGGTTACAGTTATTTTTAAAGTTATTATTCTATTGATCTACACATTTAAACTACTCATAGACATTATTTCCGTGATTTAAAATGTCATGTCTTTCCATTTAAATGTTGCTTTGTAAAACCACAAGCATGTGTTAGCCATTAATGTTAACAATGCTGTATTTAAAAAATGAGGTAAAAACAAAGCAACTTGAAAAAAAAACACACTGATCTGTTTGGCTCGCCCCACAAGTAATGATGTTTGATAAAATGAAGCACAACAAAGATGACATCTTGTGAAAACACTTGCAGTTTAGCAGTTTTTTGGCTTATATGTAGTGAGTTGTCATATTTAGTAGGATACAAAAGGGACATACATATTAGCTGCATTTAAAGTATGAGTTAGTAATTGAAAAGTGTAATTTACCATTTCAAATGGCACTTATACACAATAACTTTCTCTGACAATGATTAGCCTTATGGATTAAATTGCGCTTAATTTGGACTGTTTTAAGTGTTTTCTTAGGTCAACTAAGTTTAAACTTCCCTTCAAGGAATGTCAGGGAAAGTAGATGTTAGGAACATCCCTACTGAAAAAATGGGTGTTTTTCTGACACCAGTAAAAGTTTACTTTTTAGAGATACGTGATTCTCACGGGACAGCCCTGCTACAAATTTATCATGGTCTTAAAGATTATCATGCATTGATGTAGGTTAAACTATTAAAATGAGCACAACCCTAAAAATCTACAGTAGTAAAATGCAACAGTGATATTAATCCAAAAAGCATCAGATATAACAGTGACACACTGATAGAGAACATTTTACTGCATTATGACTTTTATGTTAACTACTCAAAATTCATTTTAATGATTATACTTAATGCATTTATGTAAGTAAAGTTTAGAATGCAGAAATTTTACTTCTAGTGGAGTATTTTTACAGTGTGTTATTAGTAGTTTTACATAAACAAAAGATCTGATGACTCCCTCCATCACTGCAGGTGGAACACTTACATTTTATTTTTATATATAATACATAATGTGCTCATGTTCATCCGCCACCCTAGACTGGCTTCCCTTTAAGCACTCCTGCAGTACAGGGACGTGTCAATACTGCCATCAAGTGGACAAACAGTGTCAAAGTCTTTTTATGAGCTGAAGATTTGTGCAAAATACAAAAACATAAGAGTGATTTAACAAGTTCAGGTAGTTTTGTATGAAAAAGCTTTCAACTAAATTGTCTGCCATGTTAGCCTCATCTGAAACTGTGTCATTAAAATATAAATTGGCGTTTTCTTACTAATGACCAAAGGCTTGGTTGTCTTCTTCAGATGCCAGAGGAGCAAGCTTTCAGTGTGCTGGTCAAGATCATGTTTGATTACGGGCTCAGGGACCTTTTCAAGCAGAATTTTGAAGATCTGCATTGCAAGTTTTTCCAGCTTGAGAGACTCATGCAGGTAAGTGTGTGTCATTTGACATCTTAATTACTTTTTCTGAATGTACTCTGTGGCAGTGGTCGACTTCACTGTGTTCAAGCATTATCACACTGATGAGCTGGTTTACACCTGGTATTAATATGCCTTTCAGTGATCTGTCAGCTGTGACACATCGCTGTTCAAACCTGTTTCTATAATAAGTCTTCTGTAGATCACTTGTTCTGATTTTCTTATTGCCTACGTCACTTACACTAGAAGGTCAAAGGTTTCCACGTACAGTTATTACATCCCCGCTCTAGCTAACTGCTCTGTAGGCTGCTCAGTAGTCGTGTCAGCTGTTGTGTCGGTGCAACTGGAGATACGGTTGTCATCAGAATACAACAAATTTTCTTCCACTTGGCTGGACATTGGACAGTCACACTTTGTCTGACTTGGGCAAGTTATACAGTGCAATCACACTGTCGCCAAAACAACAATCGCATCCTGCATTGATGACATAGTTTTTCTCAGGGACACTTTAGGACACTTTAGTGTTTGTACTACAAAAGCTATGTGGTCAAATGTGTCCCAGACCACATTGCCAAGAAGCTTGAGTGATTGCATCACAATGAGTCATGGTGGTAATTTACACTTGTATGTAGAGCTTTTAACTTGTGATCACATCACCCAAAACTTGTGTTTATACAAACAGGGACAATGTGTTCGGTGGTGTACAATTAGTCTAATTACTGTAGCACCGATTAGTACTTTCTTTCTTCCTGTGCTTAACTTTATCTTCATTGCTTAACATAACTTTCTCCTCTTTCTTTCCCTCCACATCATTCCTTTTACTTGTCCACTGTCTGTGCTCCTGTCACTTTATTCATTTTATTGTTTTGTTGTTTGCCTTCTTTCCATCTTTAACAGGAATATATACCAGACCTATACAACCATTTCCTGAATGTGGGTCTGGAGGCTCACATGTACGCCTCCCAATGGTTCCTCACCCTCTTCACAGCCAAATTTCCTCTTTACATGGTCTTCCATATCATCGACCTGCTACTTTGTGAGGTTGGTATTAAAACACAAAACAATTTCACTGGCTGCAATTACACATACATGTGAAAATATATTTATTTGGGTTTAAGGTATGCACACAATCTCCCATACCACAAAGGGGAAACAAATTTTGAGAAATGTAAACAATAAATAACAACTGAATAATGAATGAAACAATGAATAATTTTGTTTGCGTTCACTTGTTTGGTTACACATTTTACAATTCATGCATAAATTGAAATTGAAAAAATCTTTATTATGCTTGGGAGAGGTGGGGAAAAATTAGTGTGTCAATAAAAAGTTAAATAGGGCTATTGCTATGGCAATATTGTGAATAAAATGTTGTTGTACTTGTTAGTGCAAGTAGTAAGTATTTGAAGCCCTGAGTAGTTGAAATAATTAAGTTTGAAGTGAAAAATGTAAAGTAAAAGGCATTTGGAACAATAAACACTCTTCCCAGACCTGGCTGTTTGTCCAAAGTCAGTAAAAAAAGTTTGCCTACCTGAAGGCCTCAGAGAGTAGTTCATCTGATGAAATAAAGATAGTTTTTGGCCCGAATGTTAAGCTCTGCGTCTCGTAAAAACCACACCGCATTAATCGTTTGACAAATAGAGGGCACCATGATGCTGTAATGATGCATCACTGCAGCAGGAACTGGGAGTCTGTTCAAGATCTAGGACATGATGGACAGACCCAAAATACGAAGAAAACCAGCTCCAAAACACACACACACACACAACCGCAGACTGAGGGGAAGACCTCATACTGGTCCAAGCCAAGACGGCTGTGTGTCTCTGGTCTCTGGATGTTTTTGAGTTGGCCAGCTAAATCCTGGACCTCTATGGAGAGACATTAAGTTTGTAGTTTTTCAACCTCCCATGAAGTGTGACAGCTCTGATAAATAATCTGCAAGGAAGAGAAGGAGACACTGTGCTAATTCTAATATGCAAAGCTGGTGAAGGAATATTATTAGCAGCAACTGCAGCACTAAAATAATCGGATTATATACTATATGTGGTTGAGACATTTCTCTTTTTCTTTTAATAAATCTGGGAATGTACCTTAGTCATTATTGAGTTTTATGTATACATTAATGTAATTAAAGTCCTGCACACAGAAAGATTATACAGTATGCACCTTTTGTGCGCATACTATGTTTTTATTAGTTATGTTAATTTTATGGTAATTTCTTTGAAACTCAATTCCTCAATACACCATTAATGTCCCTTCATTTTCAGGGAATCAGTGTGATCTTCAACGTGGCTTTGGCACTCCTGAAGGTAAGATATCTCATACTAATGCGAACACACACACACAACACCAGGCAAAAGAAAAATCAAACTGCAGAAAGTTTTTACAGGTGCAGGCGCGTGCTTTGAGTGACCCATTTATGGGTGGCCTCGAAAATAGCGATCCATCAGTTTAAACAAGTCCTGGGAGCTACCTTATCTTGTACTTGTCTCTAGACTTAAACGGACAGTTCATCCCAAAATCAGCCTCCTTGGCTGACCTATAACATTAGTTAGCTCAGTGGTGCTATGTGAGCTAGCAGTAGATGGCGAGAAGGCAGATATCTTTAACTCCCTCCAACTCTTTAGTTTAATACGTTTTTTTATTATATAGTGTAGAGTCCAGAAATTGTGTCAGTAAGTGAGGATTATGCTCCTTCATGTTGCAGAAAAGAAAAGAAATGTTCACCTAACAGGCTACTCCTGATTGTGTAAAAGCGTTTAATGTTTTTTTCCTTCCCTCAGACATCAAAAGACGATCTTATCCAAACAGACTTTGAGGGTGCACTCAAATTCTTTCGTGTCCCAGTTCCGAAGAGGTATCGCTCTGAGGAAAACGCAAAGAAACTGATGGAGCTGGCCTGCAGCATGAAGGTGAGTTTGGAGTAAAAGAATCTCAGTTGACTTAAAACACACAGCAGCTATGTCTGCGCAGCACTGCACCTCTTACACAACCTCTGAGACTTCAGGCTCAGCTCTGTATTCATGTAGTAACCTCATTTTGATGTTGAGTGAAAAGAGAAATTTATGCAAGTCCCTTATGCCTTAAAAGCTAATGGTCTTTAGGATGTTCAGGAAACTGCAAAAGATTTTAAAAATTCGAAGCACAAAACTTGCATGACTACTGATCAGATATTCCAGATTAAATGTAATCGATTAAATGAATGAGTGAAACCTTTTTGTAGTCCAGCAGTGCTACTTAAACACCAGCAGGGGTCACCTTTGGACTTTAAAAGGAAACCACATGCAACAAACACACACTACTTTCTCCTCCCGTCTCTTCAACACACACATACAGTCACACCTGTGTCCTGACCTGTTTTGAGCAGCCTAGTTTAGAGGGGCCTGACTTTGACAGTAACTTTTGGCGGAGATAGTTATTAGTAAAAACTCTGTAGAGGAGCCAGAATGGAGATAGATATGATCTTTTTGGTTCTCAGCTAGACAGGTGGGACACACACAATGAGCTGCTCCAGCAGAGAAAATCAAGTGGAACAAAATCAGAAGGAACTGGACTTTCGGTACTAGTAGAGATGTTTCAGTACTCATCTTAGCAGCATCAGTTCTCAGCATAAATCATGAGTTTGGCCTCTCAGACAGGATGCAAAACACTATAAAAGCACATTTTTCTTGTTCTGTGCTGCCTTTGAGATGTCTGTAGGCTTTATGTAATCATTAATCTTAATTTAGGTTTGTATTTTAAGGGTGTTTCTTTAAGCCATTTGCATAAAATACCTGAATGTAGTATTTATACAGACCCAACGTTTACTGTATACTGCTCAAAGAAGTTATTTCAAGCACATTTTGTTGGAGGAGAATATAATTCTAAGAACTCATCTGACCTCAGTGAGTATGGCAGTGTTGGAGCTAGGAATTAAATCTGATTCAAGGTAGGCTAATCTGAGACTTGGATGTCACTATAGAGGGATTACCTGACCAGATTACTGGTGCCCTCATTGACTGATTATTCTGCCTTCTGATTGGAGCATATCTGCGCTGCCAGGTGCTCTAACTCTGTCTGTTTTAGCTCAGATTTGCCAGGTTTATAGTCAGTATCTCATAGGGCTGTTTCAAATGTGATTTAAAGTTTGGAGTGTTACCTTTGAATGACCTGCCTTGGGGTGTGTCCACATACTTTTTCATACTAAAAAGTAAAGTAAAAAGTCAATCAAAATGTTAAAGAATTATAGTGGTTCTTTCTATATTTATTTATTCTTTCGTTAATTTAATTTCCTATATTTTTATTCCTTTATTTATTTATACCTATATTTTTGGTGGAAGCAGCATGAAACTGTTAGTTCAAAATATATATTTTTTTAAATATATTTTTTTAAATTTTACATGAACAGCAATTAAAATTACATTTCAAGGATCTCATTGATTAAGTACTTTAATTTGATATAGTATTTTGATAGCATTAAACATATTGAATAAATGTATTTAATTTTTAAGAAATATTTCCACTAGAGGGAGCATGTGTACCACCACTGGTACATGAACCATAGTGTGAAAACCAGTGTTTTAATAGATGGTTTTGGGGGAAAAACTCTTTCAACTACTTTACTTAGTAATTGTGGTCAAAGGTCTTTATGGTTTGAATAATTTTCCAAGTGATTATGTGACAAACATGGTTGGAAACTACAGTCAGGTCACAAAATTTATTCAGGAAACAATCTCAGGGTCAAACTGGGGTCGTTTTGTCTCGGTGTGTAGATGTCACACCTATTTTCTCCTCGTCTGTCAACTTTTTGTCTTCTAAAACTAATATATGCAAATTGCCAATAGGATTTAAATGGAAATCACGAATGCTTGACGTTTCATTTTGTTTACATTTCTAGTTTCCATCTCTTAATGTCTACCTCATAGCTCTCTTGTGTCTATGTAGTATGTACTGTATGAGCATGTAGGTATTTTTATACAGTTACAGCCCTCCAGGCGAAAAAGCTTGTAACAGATTTTAAGGTTTAGAGAGAATGATCACCTGAGAGAGTGCAGGTGGTCTTACAATATGCCTCCTCACGTTCACTTTAACAAAACAATACTGATGGTGCTGCACAGGTAATTTTCTGATTTATAATTGATCCACGACTTGCAAGATGAGAAATATTTTATGTCTGTAAATTATAGCTGTGCCTGAGAGAGCCAGGTTGCTCCGTGTTCCTAATTGCTTTTCTAAGTAGTAACTTCTGGAGACCCAGCTGTCTGTCAAGGCTGTGAGAGAAAGGAGAGAAAAAGAATGAGAGCGAAGATCGATGAGGCAACTCCTGCCCTGAATGACGTCAAGTACTTCTTCTTCCTTTTGTCTGTCTCCCATGTACATGCACACACATGCATGTAGAGACAATTAGAACAGGACAACATGTGGGCCATGCTGCCCCAGTTCTGCCAGCATCATTAGGGGAGGAGTGCTGGGAGGATTTGGATCATCTGATGTACTGCAGTGTAATTCTACACTTAAGATTGTAATATGCACATGCAGGCGAAGACTAACCGTGCACTGATTTTGCTGCAGTAACTAGATGTGTTAAAGGGATTGTTCAGATCTTTAAAATAAGATAGTAAGAGATATATATTCATAGTCAGGATACCTTCACTGTGAAGAAGCAGGCAGGAGTACCACCATGTAAGCTTAGCAATGTGCTGTTGTGGATGAGGGCAGCAGCAAAGTGTAGTTTAGTTCAGTTTAAGTGTATAGCGATTTCTGACAGGGAACTAAAGCCATTATATCCATCTATGCTCTCTTCAAAGCCAGATTCCATTAAGAAAAACTATTTATTTTGCTGAACACGGCAGTTACCGCTCTACTGCTGCTCTAATCCACTGTTAAGGGGGTGCTAACCAGAAAATATCTAGCCCAAAAAGTGACAAAACAATGCTTCCAAGTAATTTATCAGGCTAATAACTTAGAGAAATCCATCCTCCACCCTCTCTTCCCCTCTGTGACTCTCTGTCTCCTGATCAAACAAACGAACACACACATAAACCATGGAAAGTGCTGCAGTGCTGCCTGTCTCTGTCGAGGAGCTACAGCCAATGACAGCGCAACACACAGGTTAAGGACAAAGTCCCCCCATGTCAGGATGCATAAGAAATCCTCACAGCTTGCGTCTTTTAACAGTTCACACATACTGCTGGGGCACTGATTTGTTAAATTAGTTGGAACTTGTTTCTTCCTGTGTTTTTGAAAGAGATGAAGCCAATTTGGGTTAATCCATGTTAAGAAAATACAACGTTATCTCAAGCAGCCTTCAAAGTATATACATACATGTACGCTGTCTTTGGGGAACATTCAGCCCCTGTTAATGTTCATGTTTTAATGCTGTAATATTTAATTTCTGTGGGTTGTAGTAACAGTAAAATTTACAAATTGGCAAAAATCTAAGAATGTTTAAAAAAAAAAAAAAACTCTGCAAAACGGTTAAGTGGCATGAGTTACTCCGAATTGGACAAATACATCTCAATGTATTGGCCCGTCCGAAATAAATGAACAGTTACAGATTGTGCCTATAATATCCAGACATGTTCCATTGTAACTTATTCAAATGCTGGACTGAACCAAAGAAGGCCACAGTCCAGCAAAGATTATCAATCTTGTGTGCTTGTTTACAAAAGATGGGAAAGATTCTTCTCTGGCAGCCACCTTGACTGCACGAGCCAAAGACTAGTGGGCCAGTTTATGTTCATATGTTTCATCATGTTGTATAATTGTTTGTGTGATAAAGTTGATGAGTACCAAACATTTGTTGTTCTGCTCTCTATGCCCAATAGATCAGCCAGAAGAAGCTGAAGAAATTTGAGAAGGAGTATCACACCATGAGGGAGCAGCAGGAGCAACAGGAGGCTCCCATCGAGAGATATGAGGTAACAAGCGCACAAAATATTCACCTGTGCGCAGTTATATTTTCTTTTCCAAAAAACACGACTCTGATTTGACAAGAGCAGTGATATTTATCCCTGTTTCCAGAAATCATGACCTGGTTGTTCAAGATAATCCACAGACCTTGTTGTGAGCAGTTTCATGTAGGCACTATTTTCTCTCTACTGAACTACATTTGCTAACCATGCACCTGCTCATGGACAAGAGGCTCGTGCTCATGACATCGCAAGATGACGACATCAATGGTATCCTCTTCCCCTGAGCTGTAAAGTTAGCCAGCTCAGTGGTGCTAGGTGAGCTAGCTGTAGATCCACGTTTGGAAAGAAAATAGTTCCTACATGAAGCTGCTCACAACAAGGTCTATGGATTGAGTGACCGGGTCATGATTTCTGGAAAGAGACATTGCTTTTAAGTTTGTCACCATAAGCCGAGTGCCATCTAGTCCCATTATATTTGAGAGAAGGCAGACATCTCCAACATTTGGCAACTCACACAAAAAAATTTAGACCTATAAAAAGCACTTCACGTGGAAGAATATGTATTTTATATTTGGGGGTGTCCCTTCAACTCATATTTATTAGTTTATAATTTGCCAATGTAGTATTTCATTTGATCTCAAAACCCAGGTGCTGGTGTAGATAATGGATTGTGTTAATACAACATATTCATGCTATATAGTGTTAAAAGAAGCAACATGTTCTGACAGATTTTCCACTGAACACTGTAGACCTTGACAGTCCTTGTTTGGGAAAGAAAAACTACATGGCACCAAAAAAGTCATTAATTGTACTGCCATAAGTCATCTCAAGGGTAGCGAGTTGGCTGTATACAGTACAAGATCATCAATTACAGCAACTGAACTTCTGCTTTGTTTGCTCTTTAAAGAATGCTTCCACCAAACCATATGTCAATACCATTTTTAAATGTCAAACAAGGACTCTTAAGATGTTTTTATTATTGCTGTTTATGAGGATATTTATACAATCAACCATTAAGCTGCAAAACTGATAAAGGTGACTGCAGTCAGGTTGGTTCAGTCAAATTATTGTAGATTTATTATTTAAAAAATATATTTCAGATATAATTGCAATTTCACATTTAAATGCTTTTTTAACAACTCCCTGTTTCAGTTTACATTTGAGTCAGTTGTTTTAAGGAAGCACCTCAGAGCATTTATGAAGCTTTATTTCTTTTATTAAAAAACATTTGTTTTCCCAGAATGAAAGTGAGCATATATTTCAGTGAAAAGCATGCACTCAGAAATGAGAAAATGTGCATTATTTGCAGTAACAGAATTGCTTTAAAGTCCCAAAACAAGAAAGTTAAACATAACAAAATGCCATCCCAAGTAAGAGAAGTGCTGCACACTTTTTTTAAACTGTATCTTCCTGAAGTTGGAGCATTTAAGATTACTTAATATCTTAACTTTTAAATCGAATCAGATGCATTCATAAAGCAGGTTTTTATAATGGTCAGAGTTGACGTTGAAGTGCTGTACAATAAAAATGATTAATAACATTACATGGTAACAGCAGAAGGCACAAGAGATAATATAACAAGCACGCCTCCAAGCATGCATCCTATAAGCATGCACAAATGAATGGGTAAGGTAAAACAAAGTAAAAAAATCAAACACAGAAGTAAAATTAAGTAAAAGTAAAGGATATTCCTTTAACCTCTATGTTTGTTGACTCCTTGAAAGTATTTTACATTCATGTCATTTTTTCTTTAGTTGTCTGTTGCTGTTAATGATGTACAAACAGGTTTCACTCTGTTAAACATTAACAACTCAAACTGGGATTACGCTCTCACCTGATCACAGTTAACTTTTACGCTCAGTTTCGTTCTGTATATTGTTGCACTACGCTCAAAACTACTGAGCCAGTGAGAGGTGCTTATTCATTCATTTGCAACTCTTTGACTCATTTTCCCTGCTCTATCACTTTACTTTCCTTCCTCTTTTATGTTCCCTAATTTCTCTCTGCTCATACGCTCTTCTGTTTTCTTGTCCCACTCTTTTTCTTGCATCTTATTTTTTTCTTTGTCGTCCTCCTTTTCTCCCTCTCTCTATGTCCAGCGGGAGAACCGTCGCTTGCAGGAGGCGAACATGCGTTTGGAGCAGGAGAATGACGACTTGGCGCATGAACTAGTCAGCAGCAAGATAGCCCTGCGCAAAGACCTCGACAACGTAAGCCAAACAGTGACATTTCCTCTGTGTGTGTGTGCGTGTGCGCGCACGTTTATTAGAATATGAGGTGTCATCAGGTTTAACTTAAGAGAGATTGAACTTACCTTGAAAAGAAAAGACACTAGAGAGAAAACTAAGAAGAAAGTAGGGCAAGTGTAACTTTCAGTGACCTTATCAACATTGGGTTATGTTGTCGTGTGTGTTTGTGTGTCAGGCTGAAGAGAAGGCAGATGCCCTGAATAAAGAGTTGCTGCTGACCAAACAGAAACTGGTGGACTCTGAGGACGAGAAGAGAAGACTGGAGGAGGAATCTGCGCAGGTTAGAGCCAACAACGAGACACCTCTCAGCCTGATGTCTATATTTTAGGCATTAGCTGAATATATGTTTTTTCTTAAAATCTCATGAGGCTCACAGGGTTACAGATGGTAGGAGAGCGTCAGCACTATTGCTACACAAATTCTCAGGTGAAGGAATGATCAGAATTATTGTGAGAAGACGCTGCTTAAATCTCCTGTCCCCGGGTCAGGAGTAGGAAACTTGCAGGAAGTATGCAATATTAATGTGACAGGCTGTGACTGAGCAGTCACTCTTATGGACAGAGCCAAGAGTCTGCAGGTTTTTAGTCCAACCAAACACTGCAAAGGCTGAATTTGCTGAAAAAGTCTGTCTGTGGATGATGGTGTGTTAATCAGTATAATCACCTGCTAGTTTTTTGTTGTGGGGAGGAAAAACCCTGCAGACTTATGGCATGTTGGCATGTCTTTTAGTTTATAATGTTATCATCACTCAGTCTCCCAAGATTAATTTTGCTTCTCGTTTAAACTAGAAATTATAGTCTATAAAAGGAGTTCACAGAAGTCCCACCATAGATACCTACAGTGTGCTTATAGCTGGATCCAATTTCCAGACTTAACTGCACTTGCAGATTCAGGACTTTGTGGGCCTCACCAGACTTCATTAGCCACAATTCATTGCAATACAGACGTGACAGTTTGTTTTTTACAGTTGCCTACTAAAAAACAACTGTTGCAGAGGCACTACTACTACTACACTACTTAAATCATGGAGGCAAGAAATAATATTCACCCACATTATGAAACAGAAATATGTAGAGGTATGGGCTATATAGGTAAATACATTTTATCATTGCAGCCTACCTTACAAACTAAAAACTTTCAAATATATAGGCCTAGAAGACTAGCATAAACAACAAAAGAAGATTTTTCAATGTACTTGATACCCAATTTATTTAGTCACAGTCCAGTTCTCATTTACAAGCATTTCTGTATCTTAATGTGTATTGCATCCACGTTGTAGAGAAATGTATAAATAATGTTTAGTTCAGCCACAAAAAAGCCTGTACTCTGGATTTATATCTTGCTCTGCAGGAACAGATGAGCAGACACTGCCCATCCCCTTGCATAAAGAATATGACAGAAATGATTTCCATGTACATGACTATAATTGTCGCTCCATCGTTTCCACAAAAAACGGGTGAAAATCTCTTGAGGCCTGTCTATCAGCAGCGTAAAGCCCCTGCCATCGCAGAGTTTACATGATGACAGTGAAGGTGTTACATGACAAATGACTGAGGCCTTCGATGGCCTAGTCTGCAAGTATTGAAGGGTGAACATTTGGATTCAGCATATGTAGTTGACCATCGAACCACTACCAGGACTTCAGGACTTCCTCTATCTTCTGTGCCATTTCTACAAAGAAACGCTCTCACAGTCAAATCTCCAATGTCAAAGGATGTCAGTGCACCTTTGATGTTGATTTTCTTGAGTTTGTGAAGAATCCCTCTGAGGTGAAAGCAAGCTGCTGCCCTCTGTGCTCCAATGTGTGTTCAATACTGTCCTCCAAAGGTGTTCTGTCTTCTTGAATGTGTGGGTCTAACTGTGAATGATGTATGTGTATGCATAGAGGTTGTGTTGACGGTGTGACTTTGCCCCGAGCTTTCAGTCTGCCAATACCTCTCTCTCTCTTCTTCACATGTCATGGCAGTCACATGGTCTCTGGGGGCTCTGACCCGGCTTTTGTCCTTGGTCTCTGCCCTCCAACTGCCTCACAGTATCTGTTTTTGTGTGTTTTCACAGCTGAAGGAGATGTGCAGGCGAGAGCTTGATAAGTCTGAATCGGAAATAAAGAAGAACGGCTCCATTATTGGAGAGTACAAACAGGTATGTACCATAGATCTTTGAGTTTACCAATAATATCAAACATGCTGTTTAAATCATATCACTGAAGGATCTCTCTTTCTTCACAAGTACAATTTAGAGAAGTGAAACTGTAGACTGTTGCAGACCCACCCCAATTTCCTTTTAACTTTTTTGAACACGTTGCAATTTAGGTACAACATCATAACAATCCACTCAACAGCAAATATAAGGATGTTTCTTAAAGAACAATGCATTAAAAATCAAATTATACAGGTATAAAAATGACATACAATGAAATGAATAGCTAAAGAATAATGGAATAGATAAAATAAAGATGACAATAAGTCAGTCAGCCTTTCTGTATGTCCTCAGGTCGGTCATTCAGCAGTCTTTGGTTCCTCATAGCAACTCTGTCTCCTTATTTTCAAGCCTTGACTCAGAAATGTCTCAAGGTACACACAGGTCCACATGAAGCTAGAGGGTCTAAAATATATCAAGTAGTCAGGGCATTAAGAGCCTTAAAGGCAATCAAAGTCTTTAAATCAATCCAAAACCCCAGTTGGAACCAGTGTAGAGAGATGAAAATAGGTGTTGACAAGTCACACCTCTGAGCTCTGGCTAAAAGCTAATCAGCTGACTTTGTACAGTTGCTGTTTTCCAGCAGCAAGAAGATAACCTGGCACTAATACTTTCAAGAGAATTTATCCTAATCAGTGGCTTAGATTTAATTTCATGAGGAGATTTAAAGTCTGAAGTAAATGAGCAGAAAGCTGCTCACTGGTCTGGAAGACATCGTGAACATAGTGGAGCTTTGCTAATTAAGTGCATAAAACAGGGTAAGACAGCAGTACAAGCTTTCAATTGGTGATCAGATACAAACAGGCAGTGATCCCGTGGGTCCATGTTTGAGTTTGGCCAGACAAATGATAAAAATATAAAGATTTAGAGGTATTTAGGTTGCTTGATTCAAGGCTCCCTAATCCAAAAGGAACATCTCATAATGTCAAACAAGACTTAAGCAACAGTAGGTAACTTTTTAAGCAAAATAACACAACAAAGTTTTTCCTTATAACTCATTTTATCCTGACACTAGTACATGAGGTACTGTGAAAATGATCATCACCCTTTTAGTTCACCCAATGGCATTTGCAAGAATCACAAAAACAACCAATCAGAGCAGAAGAGTCTCTAACGCAGCTGACACTCATGTCAGTCACTGCACTGTCAAACTAGGCAGCGCTGGTCAAATATGAATCAAGATTCAAATGTTTTCAGAAACAGAGAAAGTTTGCTTTGGCCAGCAGTGCTTCATTTCGTTTTTCCAACATGGCTGCCGCATCTCAAACCTTCTGATTTCATAGCTTAACAGTACACGAAAATATGTTTCTAAAAACAAAATAGGTGAAAGATGGTCAATGCAGTAACAGAATCTTGATTCATATTTGATCAGCGCTGCCTAGTCAAGACATAAGACACTTTAATGTCATTGTAGGTGCACAGCAAAGTTATGTCTGACATTTAAATGCAGCTGTTGACACGATTCACAGCTGATTTTTTTTCTGAAAATGGCCTGTGATTGGCCAAAATCTTCCATCATGGGCTAGATTTTCTAAAGCCTGAAAACATCCAAGAGGCACTGTAGAAGTCTAGTGTTCTCTCAGACTGCTTTAATTACAACATGCTCAAAGTGACGCCAAAATTTTACTACCAATCCAAGCTTTTATACAAATTTAGAGAAGATTTGGAGAGAGAATTTACTTGGGAGTTCACTTAAATCTCAGACAACATAAATGAAAAGGAACTAGGATTTTATGTATTTTCACTCAACATCTCTTATTTTTTAAGTAGGCCAAGCAGTCATTATTATTAAGATTAAACTCCTCAGGAGTGTCATCACCAACATACAGTGACAAGATTAGTTTTGAATTTCATCAAGAGTATGTGTTTTACATATTAGAATTACTGTGGCTTGTAGTTTGTGTTTCTTATGAGGCAGTTTTGTCTGATTTGCTACATTTTACTCGCCTCATCCTGAACTCTGGATGTTTTAGGAGCCTTTAAGCACCTCTTCTCCACTTTATCTTTCCTTTTTTGGCTCGTCTTTTCAGATCTAAGCTCTGATACCGCCATTATCGTGGCAAGACTAGCCATAAATATTTAAGAATAATATGAGTGCTCTGTTTTCATTCATTTATCTAGTTTGTGAGGCAGAAACTTCTAATTTTACGAACTGTCCCTAAGCTGAACCCAGAGCCTTTGATGAGTGAGCCTGTGAACATATTTTGAGTTCCTGTCTCTCCGAATTCCTCTTACGGTGATTTTCATCCTCTCAGATCTAGTCCTGTCACTTAATGCTTAAATATAAACCTACTCAGATCAAGTACTATTACCATCAGCACAGAGTTATTATGCAACAGTCCAGCTCCTATCATTCCCTCTGGAGGCAGACAGAAATAGCAAGAGGACTAATTTAGAAACCAACCTTAACTTCACCTGAGTCTAAAAATATTGGCATCAGATTTAAATTGACAGATCTGAAAACTGATGAAGAGCCATCAAGGATTTGATGTTTGTGTGCGTGTTATGGGTGAGAGCACTTTGAGATAGCATGCAGCTAAGGGCGCTGAGCTGAGCAGAGCTAAATGTGAAAATGGAGCTTTCTAAAAAAAAAAAAAGTTATTTTTGTGACAGCGAATAAGGTGGTGATGGATGGAGAGAGGGAGAAAATGAACAGAAGTCTGTGGAGGAGAGAGCAGAGGGAGGACAGCAGCATTCAATCCTCTGGGATTGACAAGCTGAGGAATGCCCCAAAATAGCCTGCATTGTTTTCAACCCAGATAGCTCAAATTATTCTTCAAATAGCATTTTCAAATTTCAGTGGCTGTGACTGCCAAGTTTCTTTTAGTGGGATTAGAGCCCAAAAAGCTTTGTGTGTTAATTGCCCCTCCAGCCCATGAGGACAGAGAAACGTCTGTTAATGGTGAAGCTAAAAACGGTGTCGAGTGGTGTATTGTAATCCCTGCTGTCGGAGCCGAGCCTGTGTAGATACACTCAGGCCTCTCGGGTACTTAACAGGGACAGCGACGTGTGCCAGCGCTTGTGTCTCTGAGGCCCTGTTTGCATTATATTTATTTAATTTCTACATTTTAAAATATTTTTTGACACCAAAATGCTATGAACATTTTTTTGACTGAGCACTGCATCCTAATTGCTTACTTTAATTCTCAGATTTATACATTATATCAGTGTGATAAGGCACTTAATGTAGCATGTGTTTACAATATGCCTGTTCTAAACATACATACTGTATACATGCAAAAATGACCCCAGGTAGTAAAGTTACAGCAGGACCAGTTGAAATTCGGAGTGGAAATATTAAAACTAATATAACTAATAAGACTGTTTGTGGAAAAAATTCAAGATATAAAATTAGAAACAAATTGAAGGTCACAGCAACCTTGACCTTTGAACACCAAATTCTAATCTGTTCATCCTTGAGTCCACTCAAACGTTTGCGTTATATTAAAAGAAATTTCCTCAAGGTGTTCTTTAGATAACGCGTGCACAAGAATGAGACGGACAAGGTCACAGTGACCTTCACCTTTGACCACCAAAACTTAATCAGCTCATTGTTGAGTCCAAGCGAACATTTGTGCCAAATTTGAAAAAAATATCTCAAGATTTTTTTGAGATACCTTGTTCACAATAATATGCCTGACAGACAGTCAAACCAAAAACACAATGCCTCAAACACAAAAACACAAAAGTGTCAAATAAAGCAGTAACAAGAATGAAGGAAATGTTAACGCCATTCACCCTAAATTTTAAATAAGAAAAATAATCCCTGACAACTGGCTGAGAGATGGTACAGTGAATTCCTGATTGTACAGTAGACTGACAGTTATAGTCGACTAATGTATGTCAACTTACCACCATGAAAACAGTGGTTGGATAACTCCCAAAACAAACTACAACTTAACTGTGCGCTTGAATCAAAGGTGCACTCTGGCACTTAAACAAATAGCACAATACCCCAGCCTACAAATGCCTAATTTATAAGCTTGTTAGTATTTTAAGACTTTAACACCTGGATCGACATTGGTTTAGTGTGTGGATTGAGGTTATTTTCTTCTGTTTGTTTTTGATTTTCCAATTTTCCATTTTTTGTGCTATTTTCGGGTAAATTTTCTTGTAAGAGATTTTCTTGAGAGAAATACAAAAATGAAATTCAAAATGACAGGTAATAATAGATTATGACAGAATTTTTAAAACAAAGTCCGACGCAACCTCTGGTTCTGGTCCCAACACACGTTTAAGTACGTGCTACTCGTAATCCACTGCAGTACTATATTTGCCTGAAAAGCGCCCGCACCAGCCTGCAAAGAACGCATAGGCGCACAGCTGCAGAAGTATAAATTAGGCAAGAGGGCAGCTGGAAGATAAACAGGGATAAGTGATCAGTAGTGATGAAGGGAAGGTGGAGAGATGGGTTCAGCAATGGCAGTTGAGAGCAAATGAAGGCGAGGATGACAGGAGAAAAAGATAAAAGACATGGAGGAGGAGGGAGATGGATATCTGCTTGGCTAAAGATACACAGATAGATGTATAGATTGATCTCTAAAGGAGAATAAAGAGAGATACAGTATATGCCACAGGGAAGCCGAGAGATATGCAGGGAGCAGAAACAGATAGAAAGATAGATCTTCTGTCTACAGAGAGGTGGGATGACCCCGTTAGGATGACTCATGTCACATCGATCTATCTGTTCGCCAACAAGCTAGAGCACAAGTGTGTGGGTGTGTGTGTGTGTTTGTATGTCTATCAAGTGTGCTTGTAGGTATAGCAGGAGGAGAAAAGGAGATTGGGCATATGTAAGGATGCACATTCATTCTTATGCGTGTACATCTGATGAGCCCTGCTGGAAAAACAGGACCTTGTGACACTGCTAATGGACTTAACAGTAAGAGGATGAGGACTCTGCCACAAAGACTGATTTACCAAATGAGGGAGAAACAGGGCTGTGCACGGTGATACAGTCAGGAGAGGCAGAAATCAAAATAGATGTTAAAAAAAAACTTTATGGTCTTTCTCTGTGGAAAAATCTATTTTTTATTTGGACATCACATCCTTGCTCTATTGTAACAAGCTTTTATTATTTCATTCTGCAGCTTAAGTAGATCCATTGTTCTTCACTCGTATTTATAAATAGAATTTGATACATGTACAGTGTTATAAAAGCATCTTTATTGTTGAAAATACTTTTCCCAACTTCTGACCTCTTATTCATGGAAAAATGTAAACAAGCTACTGCATCTGTATTCAATTTTCTTTTTATAATTTATCTCCGCCTAACCGACACAGTGCTGCTCTAGATACAGAAGTCTGCAGAGCGTCACCTTGCATCGCTCAGTAGAAATTAAATGGACTTTGGGTGAATTATTTATCATGTTGATGACAGTCTGAAAGTATCCATGTCAAGTCAGTTTTATTTATAAAGCCCATTATCACAAATCACAATTTGCCTTAAGAGGCCTTTAAAGTATACGACATCCCTCTGTCCTTAGACCCTCCCATCGACCAAGGATAAACTCCCCCAAAAAAGCCTGTAACGTGGGGAGAAAATGGTTGAAACCTCAGGAAGAGCAACTGAGACCCCTTTTCGGGGACGCACTGACGTGCAATAGATGTCATAAAAAACAATTAAATTACAGTAGATGACAAAATGACATATAGGAAAGAGAAAGAGGGACGGGGAGAGATGCACAACAATAATGGTAATAATAACATAACATATAGCAATAGTAATAAACATAGTGAATGCAATTTATGATAGCATGTGATGTTACATGCAAATACTCTAAGTGGTGATAACAGTCACCTGTATATTAATAGTGGAGGCATGACTAATAATAACAGCAGTAGAAGTAGGTGTCGAGCAGGATCACAGCATCAGTGCAACCAAGGGCCCCGACACAGGCGCAGCCACAGATAAGACCACAGCAACAGCACAGTCATAACCACGATTCAAGCTGAGCCGGAGGTACAGCATCAGTGCGGCCACAGCACGCGCACAGCTAAAGGCAAGAACACAGCATCAGCACAGCCATCACCACAATCCAGGCGCAGCCAAGATTCAGAAAAAACTACGAAACAAGGGAGCACAAATGCTCCGGAGAAGAAGCCAGGTTATAGTTACGCAAATCCAAACTGAACATTTTATGAAAAACTGTCTCTGCTTCATATAGATCTGCTCCCAGCTGAGTGAACGACTAGAGAAGCAACAGACAGCCAACCGAGGAGAACTGGAGAAAATCCGGGTGAGTTTTCACACCTCTATATGCCCACACTTGTTTTGTTTTTTAATTTTTGAATTTCAGGTTACTTTACACTAACAGTCATGTTAGACCTCAAATGATGCTGGGTAACATTAACAAAGTTTAGATGCTACTGTTATTCTGAGTATGACGATGTAAAAAGCAGATTCTGTCTGGATATAGGGAATTAAGACTTATTCTGTATTTTTTGATTGTGGGACATGCTGGTATTATTCCAGTTTTAGGAGCAGTCATTGGACATTTGTAATATGTGTTTCAATTCGGGTTTTATAGATCTCATTGATGTATGTTTTCTAAATTTGTATTTCATGTCTCAGAAATTGTCTACCACAAGCAGAGTTAATTAGATATAGTTTAAGAACGCATGGTCGCTACACTCTGTAACAATATTTAAAAAATCCAGCAGGTATGTCCATGTTTATATCAGTCACTCCGAGTTTGCAGGTATGTTGGTGACTATGTTGCCATCTCATTGTTCCTCCTGGCTGTGAAATATAAGCTTTTTGAGTAAGAATTAGGAGTTAGGCCAAGGAGCCAGGGCCAGGCATCTCACTTTCAGCACTTGCATACTTGGCTGATGTACTGTTTGTTTAGACTGTAGCTGGGAGGAAGGCCATTTTGGCAGTGAGCTCTGTCAGGGCTGCCCAAGGACTCACAAAAGGACAAACAGGTTTATTGCACAAAGGACAAGTCCTGTAAAGGATGTAGCGGGGCGTCTTTGTGTGTGTGTTTGAGGTAAAGTCTGAAAGTCTGTAATCTTGTTTGTTCTTGTGCTCTTTTCTCTCGTTTATAGTTAACTAATAAAAGGGCAGCAAATCTAATATAACTGTCAGGAATCACACTTAGAAGTGATGTAGGGGAACAGTGCTGTGCAGTGAATAATATATAACAAAGTTACAACAGTGTTAATTAGAAATGTTTAAATAATGTACTGACATACTTATTCACTATAATTCTATTTAAAGTGACGACAGAAACGATTTCAGCTCAAGCACTCCGCTGCTTCATTAATGCTCTCATTCACTTCTGCAGTGATGAGCCCTGAAAACGTGATGTATGATTACTATTCAGCTTTAAACTCAGTTGACAGTTTAATCCGAATGAAATGTAATAGTGTTATGAAATATTAATTCTGAGGGAATATCGGAACTAACATAGTCAATTGTTGTCACCAAGAAAGACCACCGCGACTTTGAGCTTCAGCGCTGTGGACACTGCTGCTTGTTACTGTGAGCTAAAGCACTAATCTATCTGCGCTGGTCTCAAAGGAATCAACCTACTAAACAGTACCCAGCCTGCACTGCCACTGAGCCAAACTTAGAGCAAATGAAGCAGGAACACTAAAACTACCATTTGTATGTATGTATTACTGCTGCGCTGGTATTACCTTGAAA